>NW_025851990.1:0-3592 GCF_002878395.1 Capsicum annuum | reverse complement strand
CGGGAGAACACCAGTATATCATCGATGAACACTATGACAAACATATCCAGATATGGTCTGAACACTCAATTCATGAGGTCCATGAAAGCTGCAGGGGCATTAGTTAACCCGAAAGACATAACAAGAAACTCAAAATGGCCATAACAAGTTCAGAAAGTGGTTTTTGGGATGTCACACTCCCTAACTTTGAGTTGATGATAGCCGGAACGAAGGTCTATCTTTGAGAAATAACTTGTACCTTGCAATTGGTCAAACAAATTATCTATTCTTGGAAAGGGGTACTTATTTTTTATGGTGACTTTATTCAGTTAGCGGTAATCATGCACATACGCAAAGAGCCATCTTTTTTTCTCACAAACAACAGAGGAGCCCCCAAGGAGAAACACTGGGCCTTATGAAACCCTTATCTAGTAGATCTTTGAGTTTCTCTTTCAGCTCCTTAAGTTCTGCAGGGGTCATACGGTAAGGAGGAATAGAAATGGGTTGAGTATCAGGAAGAAGATCAATCCTGAACTCTATCTCTCTATCAAGAGGTATCCCTGGGAGATCATCTGGAAAGACATCAGAAAACTCATTGATGATTTTAACAGACTGAAGAGTTGGAGTCTCAGACTTAGTGTCTTTGACTTTAACCAAATGGTAAATACACCCCTTGGAAATAAGTTTTCTAGCTTTGAGGTAAGAGATAAAATGACTCTTGGGTGACACAGAATTCCCAAACCACTCAAACACGGATGCACCCAGAAATTGAAACTTGACCACTCATCTCTGACAATCAGTAGAGGCATAAGAAGAATACAGCCAGTCCATACCCAAAATCACATCAAAATCTACCATGTCTAACTCAATCAGATTAGCCAACAAGACTCTATGAAGAATGGTAACAGGACACTTTTTATACACTTTTTGGGCAACAATCGAATCACCCACTAGGGTAGAAACTAGGATAGGCTCAGGAATAATCTCAGGACTCATTTCAAAATTCACAGCAATCAAAGGTGTAACATATGAGAAACCGGATCCACGATCCAACAAAGCATACACATCATACTAAAATATATGAAGCATACCAGTAACAACATCAAGAGAGTCCTCCTATTCCTGGCGGAATGGTAAAGAATAGAATATATTCTGGCAATGCCCGCCAGCATTTCTAGAAGAGGCACCCTGAGCTGGGGCTGGGCGAGTCGCAGGAATTGGAGCACTAACAGTCTGAGTTTGGGTCTGAGAGCGATAGTCACAACACCCTTGTCAATCCTGTGGACAATCTCTAACTCTGTGACCCATGTCACCACATCGAAAACAACTCCTCTTCTCACCCCAACACTCACTCGAATGAGCCCTACCACACTTAGGACACAGGTGGACGATGTGGATTACTGCCAGCACTGTACTGGGACCTGGATGCATATGACCTGCTACCTTGCTCCTGCCTACCTCTAGGCACGGGAGCACTAGCAGATGATGGTGCTTGCATAGACGAACGATCCTGATACTGAGGGTGACTCCCTTCCTGCGATCTAGTCTGACCCTGTCCGTGCTGCTTGGACCTAGCTCTCTTATTCCCTCTCATTCTATTTCTCTCCTTAATCTTGTCTGCCTCAATCTATTGGGCATGATTTATCAGCCCAGAAAGATTCATCTCACTATTCAGCATAGCAGACCTACACTCCTTAACCATATAACTAGACACTCCAGTCATAAACTTACTCATACTAGCCTGATTATCAGCTACTAAGTCAGGAGCATACTTGGCCAACTAATTGAACTTTAGACAGTACTCCCTAATAGTCATAGAGCCCAGTCACAAGTTCATAAACTCTTCCACCTTTGCGTCCCTCATCTCTAAAGGGAAAAACTTATCCAGGAATGCATCCTGGAACTCTTGCCAAGTTGTAAAGATAGCTCCCTCACCTCTACCTTGTCTCCAAGCAACAACCTAGTCATAAGTAAGGTCTTTCAACCTATGCACAGTAAACTCCACACTATGTTCCTCAACATGCATCACCTGAGTAGTCTTCTGCACCACCTCTAAAAATAACCATGGATCCTCATCAGACTTGGACCCATAGAATTCTGGCAGATTCATCCACATGAAGTCACGGATCCTAGCAGCAGCTGAATCACCTCCCTACTGTTGTGGAGCCGGGGCCGGGTTGGCCTGAACATTTTTATTAATAGCTTGGGCCAATGCCTGAAAGGCTGCCCAAAATTCAGCATGAGACACGTTTTCATTCAATAGTCAGCAGGTTGAGGTTGCTGACCATCATTATTTCTTCTCGCTCAACGTGGAGGCATATTTATAAAAGAGGAGAGCACAAATCAATAGCAGAAAGAGACATTTTAAGCATGATAGATTTCTAAAAGAAAGAATCATACTTTTTCCTAAAACGTCTTGTAGCCTCTTGCTCATAGATAAGGCGTGCTACACACCAATGATTAATACTCTACTTAACACGGCTTTTCAGACTCCCTAGGACACCTTAAAACCTTAGGCTCTGATACCAAGGTTGTAACACTCCGAAAAATAGGTCTCAGAGCCTCACACGATGCTTGAGGCTACGAGTAGCCCCAAGCTAACCCTTTGATCTATTTTCATTCAGTTTAACACAAATCAATGGGGTTTCCATAAATAATCCTCAAATATTTAAAAAGTAATCATCATCCAAGAATAAAAGAATTTCAGAAAGATGATAAAATAAGACTTATTAGTCAACTCCTAACATCTATACTAGTCTAACAAGCCTCTAAGAAAATCAATAAAACTAGCGAGCCATTGAGACATGCCCCAACTGACTCATACTCAGTTATCAAATACAAATAATTTTATGAAACCAACATCATACATCACATCCTCGAAACATGAGGACTCACCACAACAGAGGATATAGAACGGTGTGCCTGAAGAATCACTGTTGAACCTGGAACTGAGCACCTAAACCTACATTCTGAGAAAATGCATCCCACATCCGAAGATGTGAGTCAGTACCATGGAAAGAAATTGAGTATATGGGCGTGTATGAAGTTGTATAAACATCATCATCATAAATATTTATAAGAAATATGCAGGATGTATGAAAGACTCACATAGCCCAAAGAAAATCATCATAATCATGAAAGGATGAAATAAGTACAATAACACATGTGAGTCATCATATAATTTTTCAATCTCTATTAGTTCATCAAGAATATCAATTCTCATAATGTAAATATTATTTAAATCTTTTGAAAGAATAACTTTCACAATTCCACTTTCAAATCACTTCACCATTCACCATAGACACAAGGAAACACACACACACTGGGAGATCCTATAACCGACATAAACCATGTGAGCTACATAGAGTCCAATGTACAATCCACATTGGGGAGACCCGTCCTATCCTTTCCATTTAAGTAGGACTATCAATATCAAATCCATACAAACTAGTGATCACTATATAAATCAGCCTCAGGCTCACTCCTACGGGGGCACATAGTTCTAGGGAAGTAAGGTTACTTTATACCTCCCACTCAGTGCTAAACATTTCTTCCAGACTTAGCTTAGATCATTTCAAAGACAATCCACAACAAAGCAATTTTAGTAATATAT
>NW_025851989.1:0-7085 GCF_002878395.1 Capsicum annuum | reverse complement strand
TATTCCCACAAAGTGGGGTCTGGGGAAGGTAAGATGTACACAGTCCATACCACTACCCCCGAAGAAGTAGAGAGGTTGTTTCCGATAGACTCCCGGCTCAAGACAGTGGACCATAGACCAAAAAAAATGAAGTAAATTAACCGACTGAGGGAACATGATAAAATAACAGAGCAATAACATCCACAAAAATGAAGTACATTAACAAACTAAGGGCTCCTCTCCCCCAAACCTAGACCCAAGCTACGCCAACCTCTCCTATCTGCCGACTACGGCTCGACCACCTTACTTAGCCCTCTACCTTAATACTCCTTCTCCAAACTTTTCTATTATGGGTCATGTCTTCAGTAAGCTGCAACTGCTCCATGTCACTTCTAATCACGCCTCTCCAGTATTTCCTCGGTATACCCCTACCCCTTTTGAAACCCTCTAAGGCCAACCTCTCGCACCTACGAACTGGGGTATCTGTGCCCCTCCTCATTGCATGACCAAACCATATCAACCTCACTTCTCTCATCTTATCCTCCACCAAAGACACACCTACCTTTCCCTGAATAGTGTCATTTATTACCCTGTCAGCCCTCGTATAACTACACATCCAACGTAACATTCTCATTTCCGCCACCTTCAACCTTTGGACGTGAGAAATCTTAACAGGCCAACACGCCAGGATGCAATGAAGGATAAAAAATATTTATTTTCTCATACATTAAAGACTCATAATTTACACAATATATAACAAAGTAAGAGACTTAAATTTAGGGCTTTGAAGCACACATCCATTTCAATTACTCTTGATCTTTTTGATGGAATTATGTTTTTTATCACTACCCATTCCTCTTTTAGTAGTATATTGAAGATGATGCACAGTAATCAGAAGGTGCTGAACAGGATGCTGGAAAAATAGTAGGTTCAGAAGGTGTTTTAGGTAGAGAAGGTGCACTAGATACTACTGATGTTGCCTTTTTTGGTCTCCCTTTTTTTCTTGAGGAGATGCACTAATAACTTCTGATGGAGTTTTCTATACATATAAAAGAAAGCGAGTTATAAAAATTATCGAGCTAATTAGTACTAAATTCAAATATAATATTACCTTTGATCTACCTCTTCCCCTACCTGAACTAACATTTTTTCCTTGAGGAGGTGCATTTGGTGTTTCTGGTGGAGTTTTCTTCATATAAAAGAATGTTAAAAAAATGAGAAGTAATAAAATAATATACTAAATTAAGTGTAAATATTACCTTTGGTCTGTCTCTTATCCTGCCTGAACCAGTATGCGTTATTGCTGATGGTGCACTTGGTTCTGCTGATTGTGTACTTTGAGGGCACCCTCTTTTGTTGTGACCTCTAGCATGACACAAACTATATGTCATTGCTAATCCAGTTCTAGGCAATTTTTTTAATTTTTTTGTTTCTCCAGCTTCCTTCCTCCTAGCCTTAGATGGCCTATCAGGCAAGATTGTGATTTCAGGTGGTGCAACAGTAATGTTTGATGAAACATGCCACATTTCTACGTTTGTTAACAATTTAAGAACATTAGAATAAGTCCTCAAGTATGTTTCCTTACAGTAGAAACTATCAATATAGTCATACAAAGGGTACTTTTTGAACAATACTGCAACCACAACATGTGCACATGATATGCCCTTTAACTACCACACCCTATAACTACAAGTCCTCTTGACAATGTCCACTTTATGTTGACAAAGCCCTTATTTTACTTCAAAACCAGCCACTCCATTAAACTTAATGGTACAATCCATAGACCTGATGATGTTCTTCTCTAAAATCTTCAAACACATTGGAAAGTAATTACTACACCAAGTACTTGAAAACTCCCGTAGAGTGTCTATTCCTGTCATCATCTTTACTCTGATTTCTTCAAGCATAGTAATGATGGTCTTGTGCTTAGCTGTCAAGACCCATGCATTAAAACGATCACTCATGTTGTTATTTATATAACCATACTTGACTTCAGTGTTGAAGTAAATTTTGCACCAGTAGTTAATGTTGTAGTACATTAACTCACATCTATCATTTTTTCAGGACCAAGTAACTTTATCTTCTATATGTTCTTTCTCAATTGAGACTCAAATATACTTTTGACTATCTTCCAAAAGTGTTGTCTTTTTTGAAAACCTCTCCAATCCTTAACCCAATTAGCTAAGATGTGTCTTGCACATCTTTTATGTTCAAATTGAGGTAACACCTCCTTAATTGCTGCAAACAGTCCCTACAATACACATACATACTAAAAAGGTGAAATTAGGACATAATTAGATATACTAAGTTAAACTAAAAAGAAATGAGATTAAACATAAAATAATATACATACCTTCAGCATATCTGTAATCAAGGTGAGACCTTCACCTTCTCCAAGTCTTAGGTCATCCCTTATGCACCTAACAAATCAAATCCGCATATTTGTGTTCTCCTTTTCAACTACTGCCCAAGCAAGTAGTAGCATCTTGTTATTTTCATTCTTGGCCACAACAACAAACAATTGGCTTTTACAAACACCCTTAAGAAAATAACCATCCAAACCTATGCACTTCCTACAATGTACCCATGCATTTTTCAAAGCATCAAAGCAGATGTAAAAATTATGGAATTTTGGTTTACCTGCTGCATCAGCCTCATCAAGTTTAACAACACAACTGGTCCCTGGGTTTGTCCTCAACAGTTCATCCTTGTAGTCAAGAATTTTTCCTAATTTTACAACATGATCACCCATTATATCTTTCAATATTTTAGCTCTTGCTTTTCTCACAGTGGTCTTATCAACATAAAATTTGAACCTTTCTCTAATCAACTCTTGCAACTAGAATACTCTTATGTTTGGTTGCTCAACTATTCTTTCTCTGAAGGTTTCATCTAAAAATTTTGCATTACACAACTAATTTTTGGTTGTCTTGTTGCAAGTATGCTTTGGAATATAAGTTTTTATCATGAAATCATTTATTATCTTGTCAAGACCTGCATATAAAAGTCATGGACAATCATCCTTGCACCCAACTCTAACCTTTATGGCTTATTTACCCACTTCTCCATAGGAATCCTTTTTCTTACTGCATATTTAGTCACTGCTCTTCTAAATCCATTCACATCTTTAAACACCATACCCAGCTACCAAACAACTTTCTTTGTAGTTGGGTTGTGAATGATTTTTTGAGTTGTTGTCCTTCTCTTTCTTGACAACTTTATAGTTCTTGCTCTACTAGATTCAACCACATCATGTTTATCATCACCACAACAATCATTTTCATCTAATTCAAAATAATCCTCATCAGAACTTGCAAAGTAAGTCTTATCATCTCCAAGCCTTCCTTCATGAATTACTCTACCTATTTCAGTTTTATCAAAACCTAGATATGGTCCCGCTTCGCCTACTAGTACCTCTGCATTTTTAGATGGTACTCTCTCATTTCTTTTCCTCCTTTGAAACCTTCTTTTTTCATCTCTCAACCCCCTAACCTCCTTATGTACATCACTACCATACTCTTCTTCTAAAAAATTAGATCCAACAGTACTAACACCTATATCATCAACTGCAGCAACACTAGGTGCAACAAACTTGGTGCATCAACACTAGGTGCAGCAGCACTTGGTGCAACATCCCTAGGTGCAACAGCACTTGATACAGCAACCATAGATACAATAGCACTTGATGCGGCAACACTGTCTGCAGTAGTGAAATAAGGTGTGGTATTGAAAGGAGGTGTGGTTGAAAAAAAATATGGTCCTCCACATTTAAATGGTCCTCACATATTTTAAAGTTAGACCTAATATTAAAAGATGCACCAGATTCCTCCATATTCCTATGTCTAACATTTTCTATTAATATGGGGCCCTAGTTGATGAATACCTCTATTTCATTTCTATTTTTCAAGGAACACATCATGTCTAAAATATACATATCATTATCAACATCTATCAAAATGCCACTGTTATGAGGTTAAATACTAAAGGAGCAGCTTGTGCTATATTTCAATTTTCTAATATAGTCTCTCAACTCAAAATATGACATCTTATCTACATCAGCATCCAAAAATTTTGTCATTTTTTCACCATTATAAATTGGTTCCTCACTACTTAAATCTAACACCCCACTATGGTATCATCTTAGAATAATCAAAGTAAAATCATTCATGTCTTACCTAATAATAATAAAGAATCAAATAAGGCATAGTAGCATAGCAGAAATATTATCGAAAAAGAAAAAAAATTAATTTCGTGAAAATAGTTGTAATATGGTACAAATTGAACACCTACATAACAAAATATTAACATGCACATGCTATTACATACAATTGATTTCTTTATTTTTCAGATTAACAGTAAATCCTGGAAAAGTCCTAATTTTTAGTCACCCGACTTAAACAATCAACAAAAATTCTTATTAAACAAAATTACAAACGTAATATGGTGTTAATTGAATACTTAAAAACATAATAGCAAGACACAAAACTTAATTTCACACAAATAATTTCTTAATTTTTGGGGTTGGCAGTAAACCCTAATTAACATTTAAATCAGTTTAGGGAAAAAAATACTCACCTCAACAAAATAGTAACATGCATATGCTATTACACACAATTGATTTATTAATTTTTTAAATTAACGGTAAATCCTACAAAAAAAATCTAATTTTAATCACCGAAATTAAACAATCAACAAAATTCTAATTAAATGTAATTACGAACGTAATATGATGTTAATTGAACACTTAGACAACATAATAGAAAGACGCACAACTTAATTTCACTCAATTAATTTCTTAATTTTGGAGATTAGCAGTAAACCCTAATTAACAGTAAATCAGTTTAGGAAAAAAAGACTCACCTTACTAAATTAAACCAACAACCAGATGATTTATCTTTGAAAATTCACAATAAAAGGATTAGATTACCACAAAAATGGAGGAAATCATCAAGAGAGGAGAGAGGACGATGAAAAGATTTTTTCAAAAGTTTTTTTTTTAGAAAATGACCTATTTCGTTTAGGAGGGAACTAAAAAAGTAGGAGTGGGCCCAGGCACGTGTAGACACACATGTCTTATTATTTGGTTTATATTGACAGGTCAGCAATTGGAAGGGATTTACTAAATATAGTAAAAAAATATTTAGCTGTAATGAAACTCTCGTGAAGATTGAGTGTGTTATCGAAATTTTGATTAAAGATTGTGGGAGGGTAATAGACCATTTTCTGACTCTGATTAATTATAAATTTCAATCAATCACAAATTAATTTTCTTCAGTCATTCTTTGCCATTGAAGACTATCCAATTAGCTTCAAAATTCAACTACATAATCCCTTTCGTTTCTAGGTTTAATAATCTTTCACTTTATTTCTTTAGCAAATTACAAATATCTTTTTTTTTTTTATGAATAAAACCAGATATTTAAAGCTAATTTTTGTAAAGAAAAATCAATCAAATTTCGAAACATAACGAATTAGAAGAGAACTTAAAATCTTTGAAGACGACAAAAAAAATAAAGATGAAGAGGATATGAACAAATAAATAAGAGATAAGATCTAGAAATTACGAAAAGGGAGAAGTGGAGCTGAGGAAGAGAGGAACCAACCTAGAAGAAGAGGAAAAACGAAGAAAAGAAAAAAGAAATAAAAGAGTAAAGAAAGAAAATAAAAAATTATATTAATATTAACATAAATACAATTAGTTGATAAAATTCAATTGAGTGATAATATCTGTACGTTTTAATAAGATTTTAATATATTTTTTTTGATTTCACTTGCCTATAATGTATAAGTATATATTGGGTTACTTCAATTGTTTAGGAGAGTTTTTAACTTTTCAGGTATAGTTTAAAGTAAATTTGATGTCTTTTTCAAAAATAATCTTCAGTAATATGTGATACTCACGTGATATAAATTATATATTGACAGGATATTATAGAAGATTGGTTCATTCCTTCAAGAAAAATACGACACAATCATATAGTGTGCATCTTTCTTCTTGAGTTATGAAAATGATCTTTAAAAATAAAATATTTGAGGAAATAAGAAAAAATAAATACACAGAATTCTTACCAGATATAAATTCTATTTCTCTAAATTTGCATATTAGTGTTTGCCATGAAGACCTACCTTATTAGGAATAAACTTAATTGGATGAGGTAAAACAATTTATATATTGTCGATGCATTAATTTATAACTCTATCATAAAATAAAATTTAATTAGATAGACATACTATTAATATTGTAGAATGAATGATATTCCTTTGTTTTTCATTAAGTATCTCAAATTGAAATTCTGAAAATGATGAGACATACTATTAATATTGTAGAATGAATGATATTTCTTTGTTTTTCATTAAGTATCTCAAATTGAAATTCTGAAAATGAAAAACAAATAATAGGAAATCAACTTAATATATTAAAGAGAAAATAGTCAAATATCCCTCCAACCTATTACTGAATTCTTAACTACACACTTATACTTCACAGGGATTCTATTACCACACTAAGGGGCCGTTTGATAGAGTGTATTGAAAAAATAATGCATGTATTAGTTAATGTGTATTACAAATATCTTGTTTGGTACAATCTCTTAGTCAGGATTGCTTATACACTCTATTGTGTATTGAGGTGTGTATTAATAATACACACCATTTCTCATGTATTAACAATACAAAGCATTTAATACATGCATTAATTTATTAAATGACAAATTTACCCCTCAAAATATCTTACAATTCTTTCTTCCACTGTGATTGCATTTCTCAATTTCATTTTTCCACCATTTTTGATTGTAATAAGCTTCCTTTTTCTCTTATTACTTTCCATGAAAAAGAGAGACTGATTTCAAATACCATCAAAGTCTTTTGCTAAGTTCAATTATTTAGCAACTAATTGCAGAAAAATAAGTCTTTCAAAGTCAACAAATTGATGATAAAATTTAGGTGAGAACAACTATTTTTTATGAGCTTCTTGGTTATCCACTGTTTTCTAAGTACAACACCTTTACATTTGCAATATTCACGCATATGTAGATATGTAGATGCATTACAACCATCTATCTTATCATGGGGTTCATAAAGCGTGAGATTGTTCTCCATCTTTATTC
>NW_025851988.1:1001-2171 GCF_002878395.1 Capsicum annuum | reverse complement strand
CATGTAATTTTTGTGAAATATATAATATATATTGCTTTATATCTTCTTTTGTCCCGTCCCAGTTTATGTGGCACTAATATAATTTTGATAGTCAAACAAATATTTTATGTTGACATATCATTTTGTTATTCTTATTTTTCTAATACATAAATGACTTATAATAAGGAGTGATATAGTAAAACCATCGTTCAAAAGACGAAAATTTGATTTAAAACATTAAGAGTTAATTTCATATTTTATGTCTATTTTATTTTTCATTAAATATTATTTATTTTTTTAATACCTAGATGACTCATAATAATTGATTAAAAGCGATTAATTATGTTATTATTGTACAAATTAATATAATTTTATCATATCTAAAAGTAATCATCGATAAATCACCGAAATAGTATATTAATTAAATACGGGATGCTGTATTTGCATATGCAAAATATGATATTAATAAAAATTATTGGATAGTGCACTATACTTATCTTTCACAATAATAAAATTTTACTATATATTTTTCTTTATTTCTTTTTAACTTGATACATATTGACCCAACATAAATTCTAAGAAAATATTCATTAGAAATTTATTTTATTAAATTAAATTTATCAATTTTGTAATTTAAAAATTTAAAGTTAAGTTTAAATATTAGTATTTCTATATAAGTAAAAAGCAATTTAAAATTTTAATTTTCTAAAATAAATAATTAAATAAAAAAATTATTTTTTTATATAAAAGTCAGTTAAAATAATAAAATTGATTTACTTTAAATATTTAATTTCACGATATGAGATATTTGGCAGAGATTAAGGTAATGAGGTAATAAAGTTGTTTACTAATATAAGGTTCTAAGGTTAAACGGTGGTCATTAAGGTTATAACGTTATAAGGTTGTTTACTAATATAAGGTTGTTAATGGTGATTATAATGTTAAATGGTGCCGTTAAGGTTATAAGATTGTTTACTAATATAAGGTTGTTTACTTAACGGTGGTTATAAGGTTAAACGGTGGCCGTTAAGGTTATAAGGTTATAGGGTGATTAGGTTAAACGATGGCTGTTAAGGTTATAAGGTTGTTTACTAATATAAGGTTATAAGGTTAAACGGTGGCCGTTAAGGTTATAAGGATGTTTACTAATATAAGGTCATAAGGTTAAACGGTGGTCATTAAGGTTATAAG
>NW_025851988.1:0-901 GCF_002878395.1 Capsicum annuum | reverse complement strand
CTAATATAAGGTCATAAGGTTAAACGGTGGCCGTTAAGGTTATAAGGATGTTTACTAATATAAGGTCATAAGGTTAAACGGTGGTCATTAAGGTTATAAGGTTGTTTACTAATATAAGGTTGTTTACCTAACGCAAGTTATAAGGTTAAACGGTGGTCGTTAAGGTTATAAGGTTGTTTAATAGTATAAGGTTATAAGGTTGTTTAGTAATATAAGGTTATAAGGTTAAACGGTGGCCGTTAAGGTTATAAGTTTGGTTACTAATATAAGGTTGTTTACTTAACGGTGGCCGTTAAGTTTTACGTATAGATTAGGCTTTAAACGGTGACCGTATAGATTAGCAGGTTGGTCTCGCAAATAAAACTATAACCTTTATGCAACAGGAAGAGAATACACATGGTCTCAACAAATCTTCAAATGTAAGATCTATCACTTTCAACACCAGAAACAAAGTGGAAAATAAAATAGTGCTAACCTGGGGTCTTCTCCTCGTCTAAAAGCACGTTCAACTTCAGAGTCACCAGTGTGATTGCGAAACCAATCCTGAAAATAATGATAAATGTTATGTCTAAAGAATTAAAGAAATCCAAACAACAAAATTTCTTATAAGACAAAAGAGTTTTCCCTCAGGCGACCAACAAAAATCTGAATGACAGAAGCCCCAGCTTGAGCAGCAGCAGCATCTTGACAAAAGCTAAGAAGTCGAGACAAAAGTTTCTAATAGACGTAGGTTAGAAAAGGAAATTCCAAGCATTCACCTGCAAGATATATTGCATGTGGACTTTGAATGGAATTGGAAATGACAAGGTTTTGATCGCTTTTACTACTGTTCTTAGTTTTGGATGTAGTGGCAGCTGCAAATGAAAAAGTGTTAGTGCCTGTTGACCCCGTTAGAGAAAAA
>NW_025851987.1:446-1616 GCF_002878395.1 Capsicum annuum | reverse complement strand
TTCATGGCATCTTCTTAATTGAAGCAATTAAAAATTGCATAATGTTCAGAATGATTCTTCCTTCGAGTTCTGGCTAGATAACATGCCAAGAATATCTGGAAGTAGGTTACAAATTGGATTGCTCCTTGTATACATTAAGTTCAAAGAGAAAAAAACAGTATTATTTGATGTGTGTGGACAGTCAAAAACATGCAACAGCAGATGAAAGAAGCTCAATAGTAGAAAGATTAGATAGAGATAAGATAGATTGACTTTTTTTTTCCAACTGATGAAAGAAAAGTTTGGTAGATATGCTACCTTTCTTTGACAACTCATTAAAGAAAAGTTTGGTAAGATTTGAAATTCTTTCATCTTCATCTTCCAGGCAGATGGCCATTTCATTTATATAACCTTTCACCTAGAAATGATACACACAAATCAAGATGCTATAAATCTACCACAAGAAGGCTACATACGAGTGTATGATAGTCCAGCCAAACCTTCATCATGTCATTCAGTATCAGATGAGAAAGAGATAGAGATAGAGAGGTTGCTTTCAACAGTCACTCGGCTTAGAACATGACTTACTAAACTACAACAACAATATACCCAGTGTAATCCCATATACATACATTACCCCTACTTAGAGATAGAGAGGTTGCTTCCCATAGACCCTCTACCTAAAGCATGACTAACTAAAGTGTGTATTTATATGACAAGTAGTCAACAAAGTTGAGCATAGTTTTATAATATCTCACAACTCCAATTCAACATCAATTGAACATGAAAGGAGGAGGTACATAAAAGCAGAAGCTAAATTACTCACTTGTTTGTCATTGATAATATGGTTTTGGGCTATAACAGTATCTAGAAGTTTGTCATTGATAATATGGTTTTTGGCTATAACAGTGTCTACAACGGTTCGATCTGCATAAGTGATGAACGCAGAACCCCTGGGTCTACCTGTATGCCTATTTTTCATAATTACCAAGTCTATTATCTCTCCATACCTCTCAAAGTACTTAACAAATTGTTCTACCAAAATCCAATTTTCATTAACAACTCTCGTCAGTATATCAAAAACCCACTACAAAAATAAATAAATAGTAATAATACATTAAAACAATGAAGAAGAAGAGCAAAGTAACAAAGTTGTTACTTTGCTCTTCTTCTTCATTGTTTTAATGTATT
>NW_025851987.1:0-346 GCF_002878395.1 Capsicum annuum | reverse complement strand
ACCAAGTCTATTATCTCTCCATACCTCTCAAAGTACTTAACAAATTGTTCTACCAAAATCCAATTTTCATTAACAACTCTCGTCAGTATATCAAAAACCCACTACAAAAATAAATAAATAGTAATAATACATTAAAACAATGAAGAAGAAGAGCAAAGTAACAACTTTGTTTAAATGAAATGAAGGATTAAGAATCTTGTTACCTGATGACCGAAACTATTTCCTTTGTGTTCTTATCTCAATTCTCAGCAACAACAAACCGTACAACTTCCGATGAACTCAGTACGAGTGCGGCAAGTGCAGCAGGGCCTGATGGATATTCTGGTATGTTTTTTCATAGTTGCTG
>NW_025851986.1:0-1187 GCF_002878395.1 Capsicum annuum | reverse complement strand
GGGGGGTTTCAGTTTAGGTGCACAATAATATTATCAGTGTAACGATGAGATGATATGAGTAATAATATTTGATCACAGAGAATGACAAGTTAGGGTTATGTCCACCTTATAGCTTCTACTTCTCTATTAACTATGAGTAATACGGATTTTATACATGCATGCACTTATAGAGAGACGTATTCTAATTCTAAATCCAAGTGTTTTTCAACCATCAAGGATTTATTCACCTTAGTTCTCTCGAATCCAAAGTGTACAACCAATTGTACGAACTCTCCAAGAAGTTAATCCTGCTAAGGCATTATCATGTAAAATAGAGGTTGGAAACCCTATTTTTTGTCACACTCTCTTTTCCAAACAGTAACTTTTCTACCAAAGAAGTTATTGCTATAATGGCACATTCCCTATGTTTGCAACCATGAGAATCCAATCAAAATGAAGAGAGTAATGATATAAGTGGATTAACACATCATAAATTTAAAAAACCATAGCAATAGAGAGTATACTACAAGGTTTCCATAACCCTAACAAATAAACTTAGTTACTCATGAATAAAACAGAAATCAAACTAGAAATATTCATCATACCAAAACTTAGAATGATCTTGGTGATAAAGATGACTAGCGAAAATAAGAGAGAAACACGTTTCTCTCTCTCTCTGTCCTCAAGCTAAGCCGCTTTCTCCTATTTTTCAATAATACAGCATGTGAAAAATGAACTAAAAATTCAGCAATCATGCTTTTAATAACATCCTTCTCTAATAAATTGCTACTGCATCCTAAACTATTTAAAAATATTGAGTTTGCCTGGGAAAAAGTTCCCATGCGTCACATTCAGTCCAAGAGCTGCTTTTCTTTTTATGTGAAGTTTTCCTTTGTTGTCCACAGGTCCCCAAAGTGCTGTAATCTTCCTTATTAATACCTAAAAAGCATGCTAATCACATAGGTCAGCTCACTTAACTAAAAATAGACTAAAAGTGCAAGAATTATGTATTTTATCCTCAAAACTTAGCTAAAACATGGGTAAGTTATGGTGCTTAGATGTATAAATACGCCCAACATCACCACCCCACACTTAAACCTTTGTTTGTCCTCGAACAAAATAGTACATCCATGTGAATACCTAACTATAATTCACAAGAGTAACACAAAATTTTCAACAAGACATACACTGTAATTATTAACAAAGAG
>NW_025851985.1:2683-5330 GCF_002878395.1 Capsicum annuum | reverse complement strand
ATGAACATGAATTTAGGACAATTTTACCAATGTGATTCCCATGTTTGGTGTGTGCCCTAATCCTAACGGATGTCGTCTTTGATGAGCATGTTCTTTCAAATAACAGTGGTAGGTTTGCAGCACTCTGGCTAGTCACCCATATTTCACTAGATCCAAAGCAAAGCTCGCCATGGCTAGCAGGGAGATTGAAAATTCGCTCATTGACCCGGATCAGGATCACAGGGAAGAGAGTTCTGAACACAATGATGAGGTAGTAAGGCTCAGGCAACAATTGATAGATTTACACCAGGCATGGGCCAGCGGAATGCCTCCTTCTCCACTCCTTGAAGGTCTTGGGAACATCTCTAACTGCCCACCGCTCTCTTAGACAGAATTCTCTGCTCCTACTGAGTCACCTGAGCACGCGCCAGGATTCACTCCGCGACTTTATTATCCTGGCAGTTCTGGTGTGCCCTTGGCAGCTCCCCAATCAAGACTAGCTGCTCATCCAGCGCCACCGATCAAACTGGTATTCGTGGCTCCGCCACCACATAAAACTCCCATATATGCTGTGCGTCCCACAATGAGGCTTCCTAGGTCTGCCAGTGAGCCAGTACTAAAAGTTCTAGATAGTCAGTATTATACCCCTGAGCCTACTTTGCAAATGAATGAACTGTATGGGTACACTCAGCCGCCTGCATTTCCATTTGATACAGAGAAACCTGTCGCACCAGAGAAACAGGATATCATAGCTCGGAAATTGAAAAGTTTAGAATAAGCTATAAGGAATTTGCAAGGAATCGGAGATTATAGGAGTGTTTCCTATAAAGATCTTTGCATGTTCCCAGACATCAACCTTTCCCCCGGTTTTAAGATGCCTAAGTTCGAGAAGTATGCAGGACACGGTGATCCCTTTGCACACTTGAGACGTTATTGCAACCAGTTGAGGGTGCTGGAGGAAAGGAAGAACTGCTCATGGCCTCCTTTGGCGAGAGTCTTTCTGATCTGGCCTCAGAATGGTTTATCGATCGAGATATCGATAAATGAAACAGCTGGAATGATTTGGCTTTTGAATTCGTTCAATATTTTCAGTACAATATCGACCTGATTTCAGACGAAAAATCCTTGGTCAACATGAAGAAGAAGAGCACCGAAGGTTTTAGGGAATACGCGATAAGGTGGCGTTGAATAGGCCGCCAGGGTAAAGCCTCCAATGAAAGAAAGTAAGTTGGTAGAATTTTTCATTTAGGCGCAGGATGAGACCTATTTTCAGCATTTACTTTTGGTAATGGGAAAGTCTTTTATGGAAGTCCTCAAAATAGGGGAGATGATAGAGGACGGAATTAAGACCGACAGAATAGTGAGTTTCACCGCATTAAAAGCCACCACACAAGCGATTCAAGGTGGATCTGGCCCATTTGGAGGTAAAAAGAAGAAAGAGGATGTGGCGACTATTGTAGTTGGAACCCATTCCTATCCCAAAAGACCACCTCGCCCCTATCCCCAATCCCAAGCCCAAGTCTACACCCAAGCTCCATATATTCCTCCCCACCATTACTACCCTCCACAAAACCCTTTACATTCCATTCCACCATCCCCGTACCCAGTATATAGCGCGCAGCCATATGTCCAAACCCCTTCTTACCCGTAATGGCACGCGCAAGCTCCACAAAATTGCCTATTTGCTCCACCAAATTACCAAAACCCCTCCAGACCCAGTTTTCAGCCTAGGCCAGAGTATAAGAAGGAGAAGGCGGTTAAAAATCAATTCACACCTCTTGGGGAGTCATATGCTAGCTTATTTGATAGGTTGAGAAAGTTGAAGGTTTTAAGCCCAATTCAAGGAAGGCTCTCAAATCCACCGCCGAGGAATCTCAATTATTCTTTAAGGTGTGTGTACTGTATTGATATGCCAGGCCATGATATCGAGAAATGCTGGCATTTAAAGAGAGTTGTCCAAGATTTAATTGACACAAATCAGATGCTGGTTCAGGCCCCGGAGGGTCCAAACATTAACCAGAATCTGCTGCCAACCCATGCTGAAGCCAATATATTAGAATTGATATATGACGGGAAAGAGTCTTAAAGGGTTTATAAGCCTATTGTCAAGATACAGACCATTGAGGAGAAATCGATAAATGTACCAGAGTCTTTGAAAGCAATGTCATTAAATCGGGAAGGAATGAAAGAAGATAAAGCCCTAGAAAGTACAAAGAAGCCCCTGATCACAGTACAATGCACCAGGAGGTATGTTGATTTAAGTCAGGACAAACCCAAGTTGACTGTAGTGGGAGCTCTGAGTCAGCCCATCTTGATGGTGAAAGGAGCACCAGCAGCGCCTATTGTCCTCAAATCGGTGACCCAACCTCCGATAGTTGATATGAAAAGGATTCCCTGGAATTATGGGTGGACTGTGATGACCTATCACGGGAAAGAAGTTGCGGAAGATGTAGATGAGGTAGGGGGTTTGACTAGGTCAGGAAGATGTTTCATGCCTGAAAGCTTAAGAAAGTCCAAGCCAACGGTGAGTAGACCGTCATCTATCAAAAAGCCTATTACTGAAGAAGAAGCCGAAGAATTTTTGAAAAAGATAAAATTTCCAGAGTATTCAATATTAGACCAGTTGAAGAAGACCCCTGCTTAAATTTCCCTTTTATCTTTGCTGTTG
>NW_025851985.1:0-2583 GCF_002878395.1 Capsicum annuum | reverse complement strand
TGAGAAAATGGTTGGAAAAATCTTTGAGGTCAATCGGATCAGCTTTTCTGACGATAAATTTCCTGTTGAAGATACAGGGCATAACCGGGGCCTTTAAATTATAGTGAAGTGTGAAGATTTTTGCGTCACTCATGTTATGATTGATGGAGGTTCAGGTGAAAATATTTGCCCTATTTCTACTTTGCAAAAGTTGAATATTGGTGCTGACAGGATCAGGCCCAACAATGTATGTGTTAGGGCTTTCGATGGTGCAAAATCAAATTCTATTGGAAAAATAGAACTAATGTTGACCATAGGGCCTGTTGAGTTCTCCATAGAGTTTCAAGTATTGAATGTAGACTCCTCTTACAATCTGTTGTTGGGAAGACCGTGGATTCACAAGGCCAAGGCGGTTGCGTCTACACTGCACCAAATGATTAAGTTTGAGCATGACAGGCAAGAAGTAGTTATTCATGGTGAAGGAGATTTGTCAGCCTACGAAGATTCTCCCTTGTCTCTTATTGAAGCAAATAACGTAGAGGAGACATTCGTCTATCAAATTTTTGATACAATGCCAGTGAATCGTATCCTTGAATGGCAGGCTATACCGGGACAGCAATTGTCTTCTGCTTCTATCATGATGGTGAGTGAACTTTGGAAATACGGATTTGAGCTAGGAAAGGGTTTGGGAGCGTCTTTGCACGGTATAGTTCATCCCATATGTCCGAGTGAGAACGTGGGCACGTTTGGTCTGGGATTTGAGCCTACGGCTGAAGATCTGAAGAAAGCCAAGGGAAGGAAAAAGGAAACATGGTCACTCCCTCGCCCAATGCCACTACTCAGCTAATTATTTGTTAAGAGCGGTGTCACGAAGCTGTGGAATTTGAAGTTGAATTGGTTGATGACTTCCAGAACCTTTTTATTGAAGTTGATATGGGCGAAGCAGGCGAAGGTACCAGTATGGAAGACGTGCAATTCATAGGTCCAGCTGTTCGCCTCAATAATTGGGAAGTCACTCCTCTCCCCGTCAGGAGGGAGTTTTGGTAGTTTATTTTGTTTTTCTTTCTGTTTATCCGAGTTATTTCAGGGCTGTAATTCGGATTTTAGTTTGTTTATGTTATGTTGGCATCTGTGTTTAAATCCTTCTATCTTTTTATTTAATGAAATACAATGTCCCCTTTGTTTCGTGTCTAATATATTTTCTTTTTCTTTTTCTTACACAGTTCTCTTTATGCTGATTCTAATGACATGACATGTATGCGGAATTTTCATCCTGATCTTAAAATCCAAACTAATCAAGATGTAATGAAGCAGGATGGGGAATATGATGAAGAAAAAGTACTAGAAGAAATAAGCAAAGAGTTGGAACAGTTTGAAGACAAACCGAATCCTAATTTGAATGAGACTGAGCCAATAAACATAGGGGATCAAGAAGATGTTAGGGAAACTAAAATCAGTGTACATGCTTTGCCACAGATAAAAGATGGAATGATTAAAGCATTGATTGATTACAAAGATGTTTTTGCATTGTCTTATGATGATATGCCTGGTTTAAGCACTGAACTAGTGGCTCACAAATTGCCAACCGATCCCGCGTTCCTTCCTGTCAAACAGAAGTTGAGGAAGTTTAAAATGAATATAAGTATTAAAATTAAAGAGGAAATCATGAAATTTGAAGCCAAAGTAATTCGAGTAGCTCGCTATCCCATGTGGTTATCCAATGTTGTTCCCGTATCAAAGAAAGATGGCAAAATTTGAGTGTGTGTTGATTACCGTGATTTGAACAGAGCAAGTCCTAAAGATGATTTTCCACTGCCCAACATCCACATTTTGTTAGACAACAGTGCTAAACACGAGGTTGCCTCTTTTGTGGATTGCTATACCGGATATCACCAAATCATTATGGATGATGAAAACGCGGAGAAGACATCTTTTATCATACCATGGGGAACTTATTGTTACCGAGTGATGCCGTTCGGTTTGAAGAATGCTGGAGCAACATACATGAGAGCCATGGCCACTATGTTTCATGATATGATGCATAAGGAGATTGAGGTCTACGTGGATGATGTGATTATTAAGTCAAAAAGTCAGGCCAACCATGTTAAAGATTTAAGAAAGTTTTTTGAATTGCTTCGCAGGTATAATCTCAAACTCAACCCGGCAAAATGTGTATTTGGAGTTTCGTCTGGAAAGCTGTTAGGGTTTGTAGTCAACCGTCGGGGAATTGAATTGGATCTCTTGAAAATCAAAGCCATTCAGGATTTGCCCCCGCCCAAGAATAGAACGGAGGTGATGAGTTTGCTTGGTAGACTGAACTACATGAGCAGGTTTATTGCTCAACTCACAACCACTTGTGAGCCCATATTCAAGTTGCTGAAAAAGTGTGTTGTAGTAAAATGGACTGAAGAATGTCAGGAAGCGTTCGATCGAATCAAAAGATATTTGTCAAATCCGCCTGTGCTGGTACCCCCGGAGCCTGGTAGGCCTTTGATATTATATTTATCAGTTATGGACAGTTCTTTCGGTTGTGTCCTGGGTTAACATAATGTCACATGCAAAAAGGAGCAGGCTATTTATTATCTTAGCAAGAAGTTCACCGCA
>NW_025851984.1:0-2030 GCF_002878395.1 Capsicum annuum | reverse complement strand
TGGAGTAACATAAGATAATGTAGAACCGGGATCAATTAAGGCATATACATCGAATGAAAAGATAGAGAACGTACCCGTAACCACATCCGGGGAAGCCTCTAAATTCTATCGATCCGCTAGAGCATACGTATGATTTTGAGCCCCGCTAGAACTGGTGGCTCCTCTATCACCTTTAACATGACTCATTGGTTGTGCACCCCTTCCTGAATAAGGCATCGATGATAATGATGCAACAAATGACCCCGTAGGTCATGCCATACCCCCTATGCCCCTTCATGGGCATTATCTCATCATATGCCCCGACATACCAAACCAAAAGCAAACATTGGTCCCCAGCCGACATGCGCCCAAATAATACCTTCCATATTTATTGCATAGCTCTTGAGGAGGTCTCGATTGGCTCATATTCCCTTGCCCTTGGTACCCCACTGTCCACAAACTCTGACTCTCACTTCTGTGCCCAAATTGATTTCCTCTGGACCCTTAGAACTGTGGTGGGGAACTAGCTGCAGAATAAGAAGATAATGGCCTAGGTGGTCTAGCAGAAAACTGTGGTTTGAACCCTCCTTGGGATGCCATGAACTGCCCTGTAGACCTGGCCCTCTTGGAATATTCTCTTTCTAATTCCTATGTTCTTCTCCTCTGCCTTTGATTCCATTTACTGTGCAAAAGCTTCGATCCTTGCTATGTCCATATCTTTGTTCAAAGCGGCAATAGTATAATCTCTAACCAGATATGGATCTATCCTATCCGTATATTGATGAACTCTGTCATCCATAGTAGCTACAACATTAAGAGCATATCTCGACAAGGAATTAAATCGGAGACTGTACTCCCTCACGCTTATATTCCCCTGACGAAGATTTAAAAACTGATCTGCACGAGCCTGACGAATCTCGAATGGAAGATAATGATCAAGAAATACCTCTTTGAACTCTTTCCAAGTAGCTGGGGGTGCATCAATACCCCTAGATCGTTTCCAGTCCTCGTACCAATATATAGCCTCCTCTTTAAATCTATACGCTGCTAACTCCACTGTCTCTCTACCCATTATATGCATAACATCTAAGGCCCTTTGAATTTGATCAATAAAGTCCTATGGGTCCTCGTTAAGATCTGATCCAGTAAAAGTGAGAGGATCCATCTTAAGAAAATCCTGTGTTCGAAGGCTAGCCACCCTATCTGTACCACTAGGACCCGTGGTTGGAATGGCTTGCCCTTGAGCTTGCCCAGCAACTATACGAGTCAAATATTGCACTGCATTTCTAAGATCTTGATCAGCAGCATTAATCGGTGGCTCTGGGGATATAATTCTCCTCCCTCTTATGTCTTCCGGAGTGGAAGAAGTTTCTGATGTATGCTCAGCTGGAGCCTTACTTTGATTAGCTGGTATAGTGGGTGACCTACTAGTCCCCTCTCCGGTAGCCACATCTACTTGCTTACCGGTATTCTTGCTTCTGGTAACCGGCATCATTACTATAATAAGAGAAACAAATGGATTCAGTGGTCAACTATGACTTCATATACAATATAGGCACTATCGCACGATCTAAGACATGAAGAAAAGAAATAATTCCTAAATGTCCATAGCCTCCTGTTTATAGATGCGGTGCACGACACACCGATAAACAAGACTCTACGTCGACACGACTTTGTAGACTCACTAGGATGAACTTCTCTGATACCACTTTTGTCATGCCTCAAATCCTATTGGGGTGGACTGGCACCCGTAACCGAGGAGGCCCGGGAGAACCAGCTCATAACCTTATACTTCCCATGCATACCTCTATGACAACCCAAAATTCGAACTGCATCATGTCGCATATAAAAGCAAATAATCACCTGTATAAGCTCAAGCACATATATATACACAATACTTGGTCGTTGGAGCCATCATGTCTATTAACAAAACACCACCTTGACTATACATTAGGTCTACAAAGACTCTAGATAATACACAGAGTTTAACTAAGGTCGGGACACACCCCGCCATATAACTAACTTTTGGTATTGTATAAAAGTTAGTTATA
>NW_025851983.1:499-1136 GCF_002878395.1 Capsicum annuum | reverse complement strand
ATTCCAATACTTACTTGTTTTCCAAATCTTACATGTTTATTGCACTGATGAATGTCAGAAGGCATCCGGTTACTCAAACAAGATCCATGTGCTATTAATGACTCCAAAATGTTTCATTGATATACCAATAAGTTCCTACTTCATTGTTATGGCATTGATGACTCCAAAACACTTCATTGATATGCCAATGAGTTCTTACTTCATTGTTATTACATTGATGGTCTATTTATATGTCTCTTATTGATGTATCAGTGTTTCAAAGTATCAAAAATACAGGGCGACCGAAATAACAATCTCAAAGATTAATTGAACTAAGTGATGGAAGTTCTCTCTTATCGGGTGGTATCCTAGGGGCATAAGCCTATCATGGGTCGATCCGTATTTATGTGTTTATGGGTGGTATCCCAGGGGCATAAGCCTATCATGGGTCGATCCGTATTTATGTGTTTATGGGTGATATCCCAGGGGCATAAGCCTATCATGGGTCGATCCCAGTTGATATGTACTGGAGGCAGCCTAATGGTCACAGTACAATACAGTAATGATTACAAAGATGATAATAACGAAGGTAAAGTGATTGAATAAATACAATGTAAAGGTTGTCACAAGTTCTAGTAAGTGTGGTCCACTCCTATTA
>NW_025851983.1:0-399 GCF_002878395.1 Capsicum annuum | reverse complement strand
ATTCCAATACTTACTTGTTTTCCAAATCTTACATGTTTATTGCACTGATGAATGTCAGAAGGCATCCGGTTACTCAAACAAGATCCATGTGCTATTAATGACTCCAAAATGTTTCATTGATATACCAATAAGTTCCTACTTCATTGTTATGGCATTGATGACTCCAAAACACTTCATTGATATGCCAATGAGTTCTTACTTCATTGTTATTACATTGATGGTCTATTTATATGTCTCTTATTGATGTATCAGTGTTTCAAAGTATCAAAAATACAGGGCGACCGAAATAACAATCTCAAAGATTAATTGAACTAAGTGATGGAAGTTCTCTCTTATCGGGTGGTATCCTAGGGGCATAAGCCTATCATGGGTCGATCCGTATTTATGTGTTTATGGGTG
>NW_025851982.1:947-1381 GCF_002878395.1 Capsicum annuum | reverse complement strand
GAAATTAACCGCATTTACGGTACCACAAGGATTTTATGAATGGAACGTGTTACTATTTGGATATAAAAATGCACCAGGTAGATATCAACATTTTATGGACAATTATTTTAAACAATTATCTAATTGTATAGTATACATAGATGATATATTGTTATATACAAAAACCAAAGAAGAACATTTAAAGTTATTAGAACAGTTTACAGATATAATAGAAAAACAGGGAATAAGTCTAAGCAAAAAGAAAGCTGAAATTATGAAAAACCAAATAGGATTTCTAGGAATACAAATAGATAAAAGTGGAATAAAAATGCAACAACATATAGTACAAAAAATAATAAATTCGAAAGAAGAATTAGATACAAAAAAGAAATTACAATCATTTTTAGAACTAGTAAACCAAGTAAGGGAATATATTCCAAAATTAGCAGAAACTT
>NW_025851982.1:534-847 GCF_002878395.1 Capsicum annuum | reverse complement strand
GATGGTTATTGACTATAGAAATTTAAATGCAAAAACTATAACATATAATTATCCAATACCAAATAAGATATTAAAAATAAGACAGATACAAGGATATAATTAATTTAGAAAATTCGATTGTAAATCAGGATTTTACCACCTAAAGCTAGAAGAAGAATCTAAGAAATTAACCGCATTTACGGTACCACAAGGATTTTATGAATGGAACGTGTTACTATTTGGATATAAAAATGCACCAGGTAGATATCAACATTTTATGGACAATTATTTTAAACAATTATCTAATTGTATAGTATACATAGATGATATATAA
>NW_025851982.1:0-434 GCF_002878395.1 Capsicum annuum | reverse complement strand
GAAATTAACCGCATTTACGGTACCACAAGGATTTTATGAATGGAACGTGTTACTATTTGGATATAAAAATGCACCAGGTAGATATCAACATTTTATGGACAATTATTTTAAACAATTATCTAATTGTATAGTATACATAGATGATATATTGTTATATACAAAAACCAAAGAAGAACATTTAAAGTTATTAGAACAGTTTACAGATATAATAGAAAAACAGGGAATAAGTCTAAGCAAAAAGAAAGCTGAAATTATGAAAAACCAAATAGGATTTCTAGGAATACAAATAGATAAAAGTGGAATAAAAATGCAACAACATATAGTACAAAAAATAATAAATTCGAAAGAAGAATTAGATACAAAAAAGAAATTACAATCATTTTTAGAACTAGTAAACCAAGTAAGGGAATATATTCCAAAATTAGCAGAAACTT
>NW_025851981.1:440-1149 GCF_002878395.1 Capsicum annuum | reverse complement strand
ATTTAAAATTATTAGGACAATTTACAGATATAATAAAAAAATCGGGAATAAGTCTAAGTGAAAAGAAAGCAGAAATTATGAAAAATCAGATAGAATTTTTAAGAATACAAATAGATAAGATTGGAGTAAAAATGCAACAACATATAGTACAAAAAATAATAAATTCGAAAGAAGAATTAGATACAAAAAAGAAATTACAATCATTTTTAGGATTAGTAAACCAAGTAAGGGAATATATTCCAAAATTAGCAGAAACTTTAAAACCACTACAAAAAAAATTAAAAAAGGATGTCGAATATAACTATAATGAAGAAGATAAAAAATAAGTTCAGAAAATAAAATTACTTTGTAAAGAATTACTAAAACCACAATTTCCAGATGAAAATAGAAAATTTATATATATAGTAGAAGCAGATGCTAGTGAATGTAGTTATGGAGGAGTACTTAAATACCGATATGACGCAGAAAAATTAGAACACCATTGTAGATACTACTCAGGTACGTTCAATGACACAGAAATAAAATGGAAAATAAATAGGAAAGAATTATGTTCATTATATAAATGTTTTTTAGCATTTGAGCCATATATTATATATAACAAGTTTATTGTACGAACAGATAATACACAGGTACGCTGGTGGTTAACAAAGAAAATACAAAATTCAGTTACAACAAAAGAGATTCGGAGACTAGTCTTGAATATATTAAA
>NW_025851981.1:0-340 GCF_002878395.1 Capsicum annuum | reverse complement strand
ATTTAAAATTATTAGGACAATTTACAGATATAATAAAAAAATCGGGAATAAGTCTAAGTGAAAAGAAAGCAGAAATTATGAAAAATCAGATAGAATTTTTAAGAATACAAATAGATAAGATTGGAGTAAAAATGCAACAACATATAGTACAAAAAATAATAAATTCGAAAGAAGAATTAGATACAAAAAAGAAATTACAATCATTTTTAGGATTAGTAAACCAAGTAAGGGAATATATTCCAAAATTAGCAGAAACTTTAAAACCACTACAAAAAAAATTAAAAAAGGATGTCGAATATAACTATAATGAAGAAGATAAAAAATAAGTTCAGAAAATAAA
>NW_025851980.1:766-3340 GCF_002878395.1 Capsicum annuum | reverse complement strand
ATACGTCTCAATACCAACTGACCAACTTCAAAATTCTTGGGACGAACCTTTTTGTTATACGCTCGAGCCATCCTCCTCTGATACAACTGGCCATGACACACAGACGTTAGCCTTTTTTCCTCAATCAAGCTCAAATATTCCAGTCGGGTTTTTACCCATTCGTCATCATCAATCTCTGCTTCTACAATGACTCGAAGAGAGGGAATTTCAAATTCTGCAGGGATGACTGCTTCTGTCCTATACACCAATAAATATGGAGTTGCCCCTGTTGAAGTACGAATAATGGTGCGATAACCTAGCAATGCAAATGGCAACTTTTCATGTCACTGTCTGGACCCTTGTACCATTTTTTGCAGTATCTTTTTTATATTCTTATTGGCTGCTTCTACAGCACCATTGGCCTTTGGGCGATATGGAGTAGAATTTCGATGTGCGATCTTAAATTGTTGACATACTTCTTGTATAAATGACTATTGAGATTGGCAGCATTGTCTGTAATGATCATCTTAGGAATTCCAAACCTACAAATGATATTGGCATGAATAAAATCTACCACAGCCTTCTTCGTCACTGACTTGAAAGTTACTGCTTCTACCCACTTTGTGAAGTAGTCAATGGCTACTAAAATGAATCTATGCCTATTTGATGCCTTCGGCTCAATCGGTCCAATCACATCCATTCCCCAAGCCACGAACGGCCATAGAGTGGCCATTGCATGCAACTCAACAGGAGAAGAACGTATCAGATCACCATGTACCTGACATTGATGAAACTTCCAAACAAATTGAATAGAATCCCTTTCCATAGTAAGCCAGTAATAACCTACTCGAAGAATCTTCTTTGACAAGATATGACCGTTCATGTGTGACCCACATACTCTAGAGTGTATTTCAACCATGATTGCCGAGGTTTCTTTTGCATCTACATACCTCAAAAGTCCGAGATCTGGGGTTCTCTTATACAAGACTCCCCCACTTAAGAAAAATCCACTAGCCAAACGCCTAATAGTCCTCTTTTGATCGTTGGTGGCATATGCTGGGTATTCTCCTGACTGAATGTACCGCTTGATATCCAAGAACCAGGGTTCTCCATCGAGCTCTTCTTCAACCGCATTACAGGAAGCATGCTGATCACGACTCTGTATATGCACTGGATCGATGTAGGCTTTGTCAGAATATTGTAGCATTGAAGACAGAGTGGCTAAAGCATCCGCAATTTCATTACGAATCTTTGGAATATGCCTAAATCTTACTAACACAAATCGTTGACATAGCTCCTGTAAGCATTGAAGATACAGGATGAGCTTCAAATCTCGCATCTCCCAATCGCCTTGAATTTGATGGACGAGCAAATCCGAATCCCCCAACACCAATAATTCTTGGACTCCCATATCAACAGCTAACCTCAAACCAAGAATGCAAGCTTCATACTCTGCCATATTGTTAGTACAGTAGAATCGAAGTTGTGCTATTATCGAAAAATACTATCCCGATTTAGAGATAAGAACCACACCTATTCTGACTCCTTTCATATTGACTGCTCTATCGAAAAATAACCTCCAACCTGGATCAGCATCTATAACGACTTCATCGACACACGACACTTCTTCGTCAGGAAAATATGTCTTTAATGGCTCGTACTCTTCATTGATAGGATTCTCAGCAAGATAATCTGCCAAGGCTTGGGCTTTCATGGCGGTTCGAGTCACATATACAATGTCAAACTCGGTAAGCAATATTTGCCACTTTGCCAATCGACCCATCGGCATAGGCTTCTGAAAGATATATTTCAAAGGATCCATGCGGGAGATGAGATAAGTAGTATAGGATGAGAGATAATGCTTCAACTTCTGTGCTACCCAAGTTAGGGCACAAGACGTCCTTTCAAGAAGAGTATGCCTGGCCTCATATGCGGTGAACTTCTTGCTAAGATAATAAATAGCCTGCTCCTTTTTGCCTGTGACATCATGTTGACCCAAGACACAACCGAAAGAATTGTCTATGACTGATAAATATAAAATCAAAGGCCTACCAGGCTCCGGGGGTACCAGCATGGGCGGATTTGACAAATATCTTTTCATTCGATCGAACGCTTCCTGACATTCTTCGGTCCATTGTACCGCAGCGCTCTTTTTCAGCAACTTGAATATGGGCTCACAAGTGGTTGTGAGTTGAGAAATAAACCTGGAGTTGAGCAATAAACCTGCTAATGTAGTTCAGTCTACCAAGCAAACTCATCACCTCCATTCTATTCTTGGGCGGGGGCAAATCCTGAATGGCTTTGATTTTTGAGGGATCCAATTCAATTCCCCGACAGCTGACTACAAACCCCAACAGCTTTCCAGATGGCACTCAAAATACACATTTTGCCGGGTTGAGTTTGAGATTATACCTGCGAAGCCTTTCAAAGAACTTTCTTAAATCTTTAACATGGTCGGCCTGACTTTTTGACTTAATAATCACATCATCCATGTAGACCTCAATCTCCTTATGCATCATATCATGAAACATAGTGGTCATGGATCTCATGTATGTTGCTCCAGCATTCTTCAAATCGAACGGCATCACTTGATAA
>NW_025851980.1:0-666 GCF_002878395.1 Capsicum annuum | reverse complement strand
CGGCGAAGCCTTTCAAAGAACTTTCTTAAATCTTTAACATGGTCGGCCTGACTTTTTGACTTAATAATCACATCATCCATGTAGACCTCAATCTCCTTATGCATCATATCATGAAACATAGTGGTCATGGATCTCATGTATGTTGCTCCAGCATTCTTCAAATCGAACGGCATCACTTGATAATAATAAGTCCCCTATGATGTGATAAAAGACGTCTTTTCTGCGTCGTCATCATCCATAATGATCTGGTGATATCCGGCATAGCAATCCACAAAAGAGGCAACCTCGTGTTTAGAACAGTTGTCTAACAAAATGTGGATGCTGGGCAGTGGAAAATCATCTTTCAGACTTGCTCTGTTCAAATCACGGTAATCAACACACACTTGAATTTTGTCATCTGTCTTTGGTACGGGAAAAACATTGGATAACCACATGGGATAGCGAGCTACTCGAATTACTTTGGCTTTAAGTTGTTTCATGATTTCCTCTTTAATTTTAATACTTACATCCGTTTTAAACTTCCTCAACTTCTGTTTGATAGGAGGGAACGAGGGATCAGTTGGCAATTTGTGAGCCACTAATTCAGTGCTTAAACCAGGCATATCATCATAAGACCATGCAAAAACATCCTTATAATCAATTAATGCTTGAATCATTCCATCTTTT
>NW_025851979.1:646-1519 GCF_002878395.1 Capsicum annuum | reverse complement strand
GGAAATTTGGGATGGGTAATTGAACGTAAGGAATAATTTTGAATCCAGTAGCAATAGCAAGAGTTGAAACATATTGGTTATCTGCTGGGTTTATGGCAGGGGCTAATTTGTGTTGTTCAAAATAGATTAATCATCCGTTGCAACAGATAATTAGTCTGATGCAATAGATAAATAGTCTGATGCAATAGATAATAAGTCTGATGCAGTAGATAAATAGTCTGATGCAACAGATTACTCATATGATGCACCAGATGATTGATCTATTTAAATTGTGGATACTTATGTTGGATTCATGATCGAGGTTCTATCTATTGTTGAAAAAATAACAGTGTACCCAGATGATAAATACGAATAAAAATCATAATTTTAATAAAAATCATAATTTTACTTACCAAAGTCACCTATGAAGTAATGCCAAAGTGGAAAGTGATGTAGGAAACAAAATTTGACCCAAGAAATTGGTTAGAGCAGTAGCGTTGTACCACCACCACCACCACCAACAACAACAATAACACATGGTCGACAAGAAGATGAAGATGATAATGAAGCAGAAGATAATGAATAAAGCAGCAGAAATAATGAATAACAAAAATCGCTAAGAGAGAGAAAACAACAATGGATGAGAAGAGAGAGAAACACACTTTTTCCCTCTCCGTTTCCTATTATATTAGGTAACTATTGGGATCAAAGTATAAATTTAAAAACTTTTGGGTTATTTTTAAACTTCTCCAACTTTCTTAATCCATAATAAAGTAATTGTCATCTCCACTCAATAATTAAGACTTGTGTCACCCATACCTCATTTTAAAAGTCTTTTGTCACCTATAACCCAAACCCCCGAGTCACCTTTGTGTTTCGCAAATACATATGAAG
>NW_025851979.1:0-546 GCF_002878395.1 Capsicum annuum | reverse complement strand
GGAAATTTGGGATGGGTAATTGAACGTAAGGAATAATTTTGAATCCAGTAGCAATAGCAAGAGTTGAAACATATTGGTTATCTGCTGGGTTTATGGCAGGGGCTAATTTGTGTTGTTCAAAATAGATTAATCATCCGTTGCAACAGATAATTAGTCTGATGCAATAGATAAATAGTCTGATGCAATAGATAATAAGTCTGATGCAGTAGATAAATAGTCTGATGCAACAGATTACTCATATGATGCACCAGATGATTGATCTATTTAAATTGTGGATACTTATGTTGGATTCATGATCGAGGTTCTATCTATTGTTGAAAAAATAACAGTGTACCCAGATGATAAATACGAATAAAAATCATAATTTTAATAAAAATCATAATTTTACTTACCAAAGTCACCTATGAAGTAATGCCAAAGTGGAAAGTGATGTAGGAAACAAAATTTGACCCAAGAAATTGGTTAGAGCAGTAGCGTTGTACCACCACCACCACCACCAACAACAACAATAACACATGGTCGACAAGAAGATGAAGATGATAATGA
>NW_025851978.1:22719-24409 GCF_002878395.1 Capsicum annuum | reverse complement strand
TGAAGTGTAATGAAAGAAGAAAGGAAAAATGGGGGCCATAATCTCTTCTACGTGTTTTCTCGAGGTGAACTCTTTGGAGAAATTGAGCTTCTCCGATCGTCCTCTTCTCTCTCGATTTCACTCTCTCATCGTCTCTCCCTCTCTCAATCTCATTATTTGAGATCTCAATAATCTCCCTTTGTGTTGTGTTGTGTTGTTCTCTATTGAAGAAGAACGCCAAAAATTGAACCCCCTGCGTATGAGTGATAGTGTGAATGAATTCTTGTGCAAAAAAATAGAGGATTTGCTCTGTGTAATATATGAATCGTGAAGAAGAAAGAAAGAATGGAATCCTGCCCTTTTTTTTTATGAAAAATAAAAAAATTGCCTCTGACTATGGTCCCTTTTTTTTCGTATTCCGTGGAGTGTGGGTATGTATATGTGGTGAGGGTGGGGTAGTGGTGAGGTAGGTGGGGTCACGTGGGGTAGGGGGTAGGGTGTGATGTGGTTTTTGATTGGATGGGTTGTTAGGATAAGGTAGGTAGGTGTTATTTTTTAATTGGAGGGATAAGGGTTAGGTGTCTATTTTTGTTTGGTTAGGCTGCTAGGATAAGACAAAATTAGTTTGGGGATTGTTATTTTTGTTATTTGTGGAGGGATTATCACACGGGTGAGGGTACACGGTAGGATAAGGTAAAAATGGGTAAAACGACATTGGGGAGGGACGAAATTAGGTGTCTACATCATGCCCCCTTTGAATGTAAACATGAAGTGTTTTCAGACAAAGAAGTAGACAGCGAGACCAAATTTTGACCCGACCATTATCCAAAGAAAGAAACAGAAGGAAGAAGGATAACCGGGTTTTGACTTAAGACATGCCACCTACTCATATTATGAGAGGATCGAGTGACAAGTATCTCAACTTTTGGAAGGAGATGGACTATACCGAGTTGGAGAGTCGAGTGAGATTCCATCGAGTTTCCGATCCGCGGCTCTGTCATTACATCAAAAAATGAAAATTCAACAAGTTAAAACATAAATGAAATTACAAAATCCTATTTATACAAATTCTGTTGGCTCATGACTCGACTTTCATCACCTTATTCTTCAGGCGAGCTCCTGACTTGCAATTTCTTTCAACTTGTTGCTTGGCTTTCAATTACTTCGCTTTGTTGCTTGACTTTTCATTTCTTCACCCTATTCTCCAGGCGGGCTCCTGACTTGATACTCCATCACTTTGCTGCTTGACTTTCATTTCTTCACTCTGTTCTCTAGGGGGGGCCTTTGACTTGCTATTTCATCACCCTGTTCTTCAGGCGGGCTCCAGAAACCCTAAATTAAAACTAGAACAAAAATTATCCCAAAAATTATAGTAAAGTAGTATTTTATTTTTTGAAAGCGTTGTCCCATTTTCCAGGAGGGTCCTGAACAGAAAGTAAAATCCCATTTTTCAGGAGGGTCCTGAACATAAAGTAAAATCCCATTTTTCAGGAGGGTCCTGAATAGAAAGTAAAATCCCTTATTTCAAGAGGGTCCTGAACAGAAAGTAAAATCCCATTTTTTAGGAGGGTCCTGAACATAAAGTGAAATCTCATTTTTCAGGAGGGTCCTAAACTGAAAGTAAATTCCCATTTTTCAGGAGGGTCCTGAACATAAAGTAAAATTCCATTTTTTAGGAGGGTCCTGAACATAAAGTAAAATCCCATTTTTC
>NW_025851978.1:5854-22619 GCF_002878395.1 Capsicum annuum | reverse complement strand
GCTTAGCCTTAACATTATCAAAAATTGATCTGAAGGACTTTCTTTGGTTGTAACTTGACTTTTGGTTAAGGTTAGAAAAGATGGTAAGGGGCTCAAATGATACTTGAAGTGGGGGTGGGACTTACAACTTTTGGAATCGACTCAAACAACACATTAACTCATGCCCCAGTTTTGTTGCCTGGGTGAATCTTAAATCTTTATTTGGTTAGACCGAGCCCGAAATAGGGCAGCCTACGTATCTCACTCCCGAGAGAGGAGAATCAGGTCGAACGTAGTTCCATCATCATGTTCTTTGTTCTGATTTGATTTTGATTTTTTTTTTAATTTTCAAACTCTTTCTTTTATTCTCATTTCCTCGACATTTATCTTTGACTCTATTTTGATTCCAAAAGAGGGATATGAAAGGAAAAATAAAACGAAGCTCAAACGGGTAAACAAGGGATGACACAATGTTTGGATAGAAGAATAAAATGTCTTCGTCATATCAATCTTCAAAAATACAAGTACTAAACATGCAATAAAATCAACCAAGGATCAAATATCATACATAGTATTTTTTGACCGCATCAGCATTGATAGCCATTTCTGCCATTTTGCCTTCAATATCTGTCAAATATAAGGCTCCATTGGGCAACACTTTCTTCACAACGAAAGGACCTTGCCAGTTAGGGGAGAACTTGCCTTTCGCTTCAACCTGGTGAGGAAGGATACATCTCAATACCAACTGACCAACTTCAAAATTCCTGGGACGGACCTTTTTGTTATACGCTCGAGCCATCCTCCTCTGATACAACTGGCCATGACACACAAACATTAGTCTTTTTTCCTTAATCAAACTCAAATATTCCAGTCAGGTTTTTACCCATTTGTCATCATCAATATCTGCTTCTACAATGACTCAAAGAAAGGGAATTTCAACTTCTGCAAGGATGACTGCTTCTGTCCCATACACCAATAAATATGGAGTTGCCCCTGTTGAAGTGCGAACAGTGGTGCGATAACCTAGCAATGCGAACGGCAACTTTTCATGGCAACTTTTCATGCCACTGTCTAGACCCTTGTACCATTTTTCGCAGTATCTTTTTTATATTCTTATTGACGGCTTCTACAGCACCATTGGCCTTTGGGCGATATGGAGTAGAATTTCGATGTGCGATCTTAAAATGTCGACATACTTCTTGCATCAAATGACTATTGAGATTGACAGCATTGTCTGTAATGATCATCTTAGGAATTCCAAATCTACAAATAATATTGGCATGAACAAAATCTACCACAGCCTTCTTTGACACTGACTTGAAAGTTACTGCTTCTACCCACTTTGTGAAGTAGTCAATGGCTACCAAAATAAATCTATGTCCATTTGATGCCTTTGGCTCAATCGGTCCAATCACATCCATTCCCCAAGACACGAACGGCCATGGAGCGGCCATTGCATGCAACTCAATAGGAGGAAAACGTATCAGATCACCGTGTACCTGACATTAATGACACTTTCGAACAAATTGAATAGAATTTCTTTCCATAGTAAGCCAGTAATAACCTGCTCGAAGAATCTTCTTTGACAAGACATGACCGTTCATATGCGACCCGCATACTCCAGAGTGTATTTTAACCATGATTGCCGAGGCTTCTCTTGCATCTACACACCTTAAAAGTCCCAAATCTGGGGTTCCCTTATACAAGATTCCCCCACTTAAGAAAAACCCATTGGCCAAATGCCTAATAGTCCTCTTTTGATCAATGGTGGCATATGCTGGGTATTCTCCTGACTGAATGTACCGCTTGATATCCAAGAACTAAGGTTCTCCATCGAGCTCTTCTTCAACCACATTACAGTAAGCATGCCGATCGCGACTCTGTATATGCACTGGATCGATGTAGGCTTTGTCAGGATGTTAGAGCATTGAAGACAGAGTGGCTAAAGCATCAGCAATTTCATTATGAATCCTTGGAATATGCGTAAATTTTACTAACACAAACCGTTGACATAGCTCCTGCAAGCATTGTTGATACGGGATGAGCTTCAAATCTCGCGTCTCCCAATCGCCTTGAATTTGATGGACGAGCAAATCTGAATCTCCCAACACCAATAATTCTTGGACTCCCATATCAACGGCTAACCTCAAACCAAGAATACAGGCTTCATACTCTGCCATATTGTTAGTACAGTAAAATCAAAGTTGTGCTGTTATCGAGAAATGTTGTCCCGATTCAGAGATAAGAACCGCACCTATTCAAACTCCTTTCATATTGATAGCTCCATCGAAAAATAACCTCCAACCAGGATCAGCATCTATAACGACTTCATCGACAAACGACACTTCTTCGTCAGGAAAATATGTCTTTAATGGCTCGTACTCTTCATCGATGGGATTCTCAGCAAGATGATCTGCCAAGGCTTGGGCTTTCATGGCGGTTCGAGTCACATATACAATGTCGAACTCGGTAAGCAATATTTGCCACTTTGCCAATCGACCCGTCGGCATAGGCTTCTGAAAGATATACTTCAAAGGATCCATGCGGGAGATGAGATAAGTAGTATAGGATGAGAGATAATGCTTCAACTTCTGTACTACCCATGTTAGGGCACAACACGTCCTTTCAAGAAGAGTATACCTGGCCTCATATGCGGTGAACTTCTTGCTAAGATAATAAATAACCTGCTCCTTTTTGCCTGTGACATCATGTTGACTCAGGACACAACCAAAAGAATTGTCCATGACTGATAAATTTAAGATCAAAGGCCTACCAGGATCTGGGGGTACCAGCATGGGCGGATTTGACAAATATCTTTTGATTCGATCAAACGTTTCCTGACATTCTTCAGTCCATTTTACCGCAGCACTCTTTTTTAGCAACTTGAATATGGGCTCACAAGTAGTTGTGAGTTGAGCAATAAACCTGCTAATGTAGTTCAGTCTACCAAGCAAACTCATCACCTCCGTTCTATTCTTGGGCGGGGGCAAATCCTGAATGGCTTTGATTTTTGAGGGATCCAATTCAATTCCCCGACAGCTAACTACAAACCCCAACAGCTTTTCAGATGGAACTCCAAATACATATTTTGCCGGGTTGAGTTTGAGATTATACCTGCAAAGCCTTTCAAAGAACTATCTTAAATCTTTAACATGGTCGACCTGACTTTTTGACTTAATAATCACATCATTCACGTAGACCTCAATCTCCTTATGCATCATATCATAAAATATAGTGGTCATGGCTCTCATGCACGTTGCTCCAGTATTCTTCAAACCGAACGGCATCACTGGATAACAATATGTTTCCCATGGTATGATAAAAGATGTCTTCTCCGCATCTTCATCATCCATAATGATCTGGTGATATCCGGCATAGCAATCCACAAAAGAGGCAACCTCGTGTTTAGCACAGTTGTCTAATAAAATGTGGATGTTGGGCAGTGGAAAATCATCTTTCGGACTTGCTCTGTTCAAATCATAGTAATCAACACACACTCGAATTTTTCCATCTTTCTTTGGTACGGGAACAACATTGGATAACCACATGGGATAGCGAGATACTCGAATTACTTTAGCTTCAAGTTGTTTCATGATTTCCTCTTTAATTTTAATACTTACATCCGTTTTAAACTTCCTCAACTTCTGTTTGACAGGAGGGAACGCGGGATCAGTTGGCAATTTGTGAGCCACTAATTCAGTGCTTAAACCCGGTATATCATCATAAGACCATGCAAAAACATCCTTATAATCAATTAATGCTTGAATCATTCCATCTTTTAGCTGTGGAAAAACATGTGGACTGATTTTAGTTTCCCTAACATCTTCTTGATCCCCTAGATTTATTGGCTCAGTCTCATTCAAATTAGGAATCGGTTTGTCTTCAAACTGTTCCAACTCTTTGCTTATTTCTTCTAATGCTTCTTCTTCATCATATTCTCCATCCTGCTTCATTATATCTTGATTAGTTTGGATTTTAAGGTCAGGCTGAAAATTCCGCATGCATGTCATGTCATTAGAATCAGCATAAAGAGAACTGTGTAAGAAAAGAAAAACAAAATATATTAGATACGAAATAAAAGGGACATTGCATTTCATTAAATAAAAAGATAGAAGGGTTTAAACATAGATGCCAACATATCATAAACAAGCTAAAATTCGAATTACAACCCTGAAATAGCTCGAATAAACAGAAAGAAAAACAAAATAAACTACCAAAACTCCCTTCTGACGGGGAGAGGAGTGACTTCCCAATTATTGAGCCGGACAGCTGGACCTATCAATTGCACGTCTTCCATACTTGTACCTTCTCCTGCTTCTACCATATCAACTTCAATAAAAAGGTTCTGGAAGTCATCAACCATTTCAACTTCAAATTCCACATGCTTCATGACACCGCTCTTAACAAATGATTCACTGAGTAGTGGCATTGGGTGAGGGAGTGACCATATTTCCTTTTTCCTTCCCTTGGCTTTCTTCTGATTTTCAGTTGTAGGCTCAAATCCTAGACCAAACGTGCCCACGTTCTCACTCGGACATATGGGCTGAACTATACCGTGCAGAGACGCTCCCAAACCCTTTCCTGGCTCAAATCCTTATTTCCAAAGTTCACTCACCATTATGATAGAAGCAGAAGACAATTGCGGTCCCGGTATAGCCTGCCATTCAAGGATACGATTCATTGGCACTGTATCAAAAATTTGATAGATGAATGTCTCCTCTACGTTATTTGCTTCAATAAGAGAAAAGGGAGAATCTTCGTAGGCTGACAAATCTCCTTCACCATGAATAACTACTTCTTGCCTGTCATGTTCAAATTTAATCATTTGGTGCAGTGTAGATGCAACCGCCTTGGCCTTGTGGATCCACGGCCTTCCCAACAACAGATTGTAGGATGAGTCTACATTCAATAATTGAAACTCTATGGAGAACTCAACAGGCCCTATGGTCAACATTAGTTCTATTTCGCCAATGGAATTTGATTTTGCACCATTGAAGCCCTAACACATACATTGTTGGGCCTGATCCTGTCAGCACCAATATTTAACTTTTGCAAAGTAGAAATAGGACAAATATTTGTACCTGAACCTCCATCAATCATAACATGAGTGACGTAGAAATCTTCACACTTTACTGTAATGTAAAGGCCCCAGTTATGCCCTGTACCTTCAACAGGCAATTCATCGTCAGAAAAGTTGATCTGATTGACCTCAAAGATTTTTCCGACCATTTTCTCAAGTTGGTTGATTGTAATCTCCCTTGCAACATATGCTTCATTTAATACCTTCAGTAAAACATCACGATGCTCCTTGGAGTGCAACAGCAAAGATAAAAGGGAAATTTGAGCAGGGGTTTTCTTCAACTGGTCTAATATTGAATACTCTGGCAATTTCATCTTTTTCAAAAATTATTTGGCTTATTCTTCGGTGATAGACTTTTTGATAGATGACGGTTCACTCACCGTTGGCTTGGACTTTCTTAAGCTTTCAGGCACAAAGCATCTTCCTGACCTAGTCAAACCCCCTACCTCATCTATATCTTCCACAACTTCTTTCCCATGATAGGTCATCATAATCCGCCCATAATTCCAGGGAACCCTTTTGGTATCAACTATCGGAGGTTGGGTCACCGGTTTGAGGACAATAGTCTCTGCCAGTGCTCCTTTCACCGTCAAGATGGGCTGACTCAGAGCTCCCACCACCGTCAACTTAGGTTTATCCTGACTTAAATCAACATACCTTTTGGCGCCTTGTACTGTGACCAGGGGTTTCTTTGTGCTTTCTTGGGCTTTATCTTCTCTCATTCCTTCCCGATTCAATGACATTGCTTTCAAAGACTCTGCTACATTCACCGATTTTTCCTCAATGGTCTGTATCTTGACAATAGGCTTATAACCTCTCAAAGACTCTTTCCCATCATATATCAATTCTAACATATTGGCTTCAGCATGGGTTGGCAGCGGATTCTGGTTAATGTTTGGACCCGCCGGGGCCTGGACCAATATCTAATTTGTGCCAATTAAATCTTGGACAGCTCTCTTTAAATGCCAGCATTTCTCGATATCATGTCCTGGAATATCAGAACAGTACGCACACCTTAAATAATAATCGAGATTCCTTGGTGGTGGATTTGAAAGTCTTCCTTGAATTGGGCTTAAAACCTTCAACTTTCTCAACCTATCAAACAAGCTAGCATATGAATCCCCAAGAGGTGTGAATTGATTTTTGACCGCCTTCTCCTTCTTATACTCGGGCCTAGGCTGAAAACTGGGTCTGGAGGGGTTTTGGTAATTTGGTGGAACGAATGGGCGATTTTGTGGAGCTTGCACGTGCCATTACGAGAGAGAAGGGGTTTAGGCATATGGCTGCACACTATATACTGGGTACGGGGGTGGTGGAATGGAATAAAAAGGGTTTCGTGGAGGGTAGTAATGGTGGGGAGGAATATATGGAGCTTGGGCATAGACTTGGGCTTAGGATTGGGGATAGAGGTGAGGTGGTCTTTTGGGATAGGAATGGATTCCATCCACGACAGTCGCCACGTCCTCTTTCTTCTTTTTACCTCCAAATGCGCCAGATCCACCTTGAATCGCTTGTGTGGTGGCTTTTAATGCGGTAAAACTCACTATTCGGCCGGTCTTAATTCCGTCCTCTATCATCTCCCCCATTTTGAGGACTTCCATAAAAGACTTTCCCATTGCCAGAAGTAAATGTTGAAAATAGGTCTCATCCTATGCCTGAATGAAAACTTCTACCAACTTACTTTCTTTCATTGGAGGCTTTACCCTGGCGGCCTGTTCACGCCACCTTATCGCATATTCCCTAAAATCTTCAGTGCTCTTTTTCTTCAGGTTGACCAAGAATTTTTCGTCCGGGATCAAGTCGATGTTATACTGAAAATGTTGAACAAATTCAGAATCCAAGTCATCCCAGCTATTTCATTTATCGATATCTCGATCGATAAACCATTCTGAGGCCAGATCAGAACGACCCTCGCCAAAGAAAGCCATGACCAGTTCTTCCTTTCCTCCTGCAGCCCTCAACTGGTTGCAATAACGTCTCAAGTGTGCAACAAGATCACTGTGTCCTGCATACTTCTCGAACTTAGGCATCTTAAAACCGAGGGGAAGGTTGATGTCCGGGAACATGCAAAGATCTTTATAGGAAACACTCCTATAATCTCCGATTCCTTGCAAATTCCTCATAGCCTGTTCTAAAATTTTCAATTTTTGGGCTATGATATCCTGTTCCTCTGTTGCGACAGGTTTCTCCGTATCAAATAGAAATGCAGGCGGCTGAGTGTACCCATACGGTTCATTCATTTGCAAAGTAGGCTCTGGGGCATAATACTGACTATCTGAAACCTTCAGTACTGGCTCACTGGCAGACCTAGGAAGCCTCATTATGGGACACGCAACATATATGAGAGTTTCATGTGGTGGCGGAGCCACGAATACCGGTGTGATCGGTGGCGCTGGCTGAGCAGCTGGTCTTGATTGGGGAGCTGCCAAGGGCACACCAGAACTGCCAGGATAATAATGTCGCGGAGTAAATCCTGGCGCATGCTCAGGTGACTCAGTAGGAGCAGAAAATTGCGCCTGAGAGAGCGGTGGGCAATTAGAGATATTCCCAAGACCTTCAGGGAGCGGAGGAGGAGGCATTTCGCTGGCCCATGCTCGATGTAAATCTATCAATTGTTGCCTGAGCCTTACTACCTCATCATTGTGTTCAGAACTTTCTTCCCTGTGATCCTGATCCGGTTCAATGAGCGAATTTTCAATGTCCCTTCTAGCCATGGCGAGCTTTGCTTTGTATCTAGTGAAGTATGGGTGACTAGCCAGAGTGCTGCAAACCTACCACTGTTATCTGAAAGAACATGCTCATCAAAGACGACATCCGTTAGGATTAGGGCACACAACAAGCATGGGAATCACATTGGTAAAATTGTCCTAAATTCATGTTCAGTTCTACCAGTTTTTTAGGGCAGCGAGGTCATTTTAACATCTTCCTGATTTTTGTCTACACTTTTTTACACTTATTATTATTATTATTATTATTTCGTATCCATCTCTGTTCTTTTCTTTTCTCTCGTTATCTACCTTTATTTTATCATTCTTTATGGCTTTTGTTTTTCTTTAAAAGAGGAAAAATAATGAAAAACAATGAAACAAAATGATTAGATCGAACCCAAAAGTAGGTTGCCTACGTATCATGTTATACATGAATCATATCTTGCGTAGTTCGGGCAGCATGTGCATAAACATTACCCACTTTTTTTTTTTTTACGAAAATAATTTTTTTTTTACGAAAACGAAAATAAAAAAACAAAGGAAATACGTAACATCATAACCTTTTGAAGAAAGAAAACAACAAATCGTACAAAAAGTTTGGGACCACTTTAAAACTAAACAACAAATACGAAACAAAATTCTAGACCCCCTAAGACGACATAGGTGAAATTACTAATAAAGACCCTAATACCGAAAATAACTTGACTTCGGATTAAAGCAGACACCACCCTACAATGACAGACACATAAAAGACTCAAACTGAATAAAGATAAGAAGTGCTCTTTCAGACTGGTGCTCTGCGTGATGACCCTGGCTGATATGGACCTGCCTCTGAAGTTCTGTTTCTCCCATTTAAACTTTGTAGCATATCCTGTAAAGACACTCTGATACCGGGGAGGAAGCTTCGGGCCCGTATTCCTGCCTCATGAGGAGTGCACTTGGAAAAATTATTCTGACACTTTTCTACCGTCTCAAACAAATCTGCTAACTGAACTCTCAGTGTTTCCACTTTGGATCCTACACTTTGATCCTGATGGTCGTCTACTATGCATTCTTCCTCTATTCTCCCTCTAAGCTGCGCTGGTAAGGGTTGACTGATACCCCGAGGGATAGGTTGAAACCAGACCTCATATCCCCGAGTGTGGCCCGGATTATCCAAACTTTCTTTGAGTGTGTCCACACCTAGCTTTGTTGCATGCTTCTAAAATTGCTCGTACTTGCTTTCACCTAAGGCTTGGTCCTTGAAGTACTCAACATCCTTCAGAAGATCCACTGCTGGTGGCACGTCCTGCAGCCTACCCAACTGGTGCATTACCCTAGAAGGATTAGATGGTCTAGTGCAATTGAGCCCTAACATAACTAAAGGGAGCTGCGTCTGACAACCCAACAATACTATCTTTGGTCGAAGCCACAGATAAGTCCACAAAATGTTATCCCTGGTTCTCAACTCAAGAAATTCAATCCAAGCGTCGACTACCACGGGTAACGAGAATTTATCCAAACGCAACCTGGAGTCCATGGCTTTCACTCGATTAGGAATACAACGATCTAACACGTCTGGTCTAACTAAAGAAGACGCATGCAAATGCTCCATCATCCATAACTGCAATATCAGGTTACTGCCCTTAAAAAATCTCCTTCCCCCTTTACTTCGGTTAAAGCCTTATATATTTTTGTTAAGATCATGGGTATGAGAGTGAACCTGCCCTTTTGATTAATGCCCTTGTCATTTTGATCCTTATGAAATAGGGCCATCACCACAGATTGCAAACGGGTATTAATACGTCTTTCTTCTAGTGGAAACACTAAAGTACCTAACAAAGCGAGGGTGAAGACTTCAAGACGCTTTCTCTCCCACTTCTCCTTAGTCACAAGAAATTCATCCCAAAAGCAATCAAAACCTTCCAAGGGCCCGAATCTAGCGAACAAAAAATCTAAGGAAACCCACGAATCACTTAAACAACCCAAACGGATACCCTTACTTTTTAAACCACAAGACTGTAAAAATCTCACGCCAGTATGATTTCGTGCTCGGATCATATCATTCTCGATATAGGGCAAATGCAATAAACCGGATATTTCTGCCAAAGTGGAAGTCATTTCACATTCCCCAAACCTGAATACCAAACCACTCGGATCCCAAAAGGTCAACAAAGCCTCTATTAAATCTGGACGAGGGGTAACATGCAGAAGTTCCGTAAGATCACCTAATATTTTAATCAGTTTTTGCTGATCAACATAGTTAAACATTTCCCACCATTTGATTAACTTTTTGGGCACCTTGACAACCATTAGAACTCTAGACTTGGTGGACAAATCCATCCTGTAATAACACACAAGATGTTATCACAAAATTCGACTGGAGTAGAAGATTTCCAACCCTTGGGATTTTTGACGCAAACATATGTCGATGGGACAGACCACATTCATGACTCCAATTTGCCGAACAGAAGTACTGAGCAAAATCAATATACTTGGCAAACAACTCTAGATTACGGGGCGAGAGACCTAGGCTAATAATAAGACAAAGGCCAACACAAATAATACCGGACCCACCGAGGGTTGCCTACGTATCCCAGCCCGAGGAGAGGGAATCAGGTATGCGTAGTTCATCCAGATTGGATAATTAGCGATTAACTAATAAATTGACCCTAACTTAAGAGACACAACCAAAAACAAACGAATAAAACTTTTTGGATTTTCAACTAGACATTTCAGCTGAGATTGACACCACCAATTATGAAGAAAAAAAAATATTTTTAGTATTTTTGTTTTTGACAAATAAGTAGAAAAGTCAAACAAACTTTTTTCTTTTTTTTTTTTGAATTTACGGTACTTTGAGAAGACAAATGTAAAACGTAAAAAATCTTTTTGAGTTTTTGAATCGTGAAGAACAAAAGCCATAAAGAATTCTAAAATAAACTACGACATTCCTCTTTTTTTTCATTCTTTTCGACTCACTTTTTCTATTTTTTTTCTTTTTCGTTTTTGCCTACGCACCTTACTCCTAACGATTTTTTTTTTCAAAAATCAGTCAGTCAAATGACCACGTTACCCTTAAAGGGCCATGTGGGTCCCACTAGGTCTCCGTATGATGTACATAAGCATGACCTAAAGGCTGACCTACGTTGTGGTTTACTAACAATGCTGTTCGAGGGAGCGTATGGTCGATAGTGGCTGCTTTGCTTTCCACCTACTCCATAACACCGACGGCTCCCCCCCCCTAAAATAAGGGTGACTCAACTAGAGGTTGTGTACAACACATGTACTACGGACTTGTTGCAGAAAGAAGGTCGGGGGGTGGACTTATAATGACAGATATAAAGCGGTAACACATAGGATAAATACTATAAACAAAGAGCACGAAAACGCACAAAAGTGAAAATAACATCAACAATAATCACAAACAATGCTTATACACTCGTAATGCCAAACAAAGCTGATACAACTCAAAAATAAGCTCGAATTCTCATACTGTCCCCAGCAGAGTCGCCAGAGCTGTCACACCCCTTTTTTACGCACTCGAAAGAGATTATAGTTTAAAGTTCGAAAGGGTTTTATTGTTTAAGTGACAAGAAATGAAGATTTATTTCGGAAAAGGATTATTTACATTTTTTTTTACTCAGAGTCGCCACTTGGCATAATCTGGTGTGCCAAGTCACCATTAGAAAATCCTTTTCAAAACCATTTGACTCTTAAACTGGTTTGCGAACAGAGATTCTGGCTAAGGAATTCTGTTGACCGAGGGGAAGATGTTAAGCACCTCTCGATCCCGTGGTTCAACCACAGTCGCTTGGTAGAGTGTATCGACTATTTTTTGGCACTAGGAAATGTATAAACCGCACAAAAAGCACGCAAAATAATCAAACAAAACAAAACAATCTGAAATGTAAAGTCCAATCCAATTATTACAACCCGAAATAAAAAGGGACTGAAAGTAAACCTACACTAATCCTAAATTAATGCTCTACCCGACGCCTCGGGCTTTCACCACGAACGTCCTCCGGGTACATGACACCTCGGGGCATTCCCCGGTGAATAAATATATACAGATACCTCGGGGCATTCCCCGGTGAATAAAACATGATCAAGTTCTTTCATCAAACCTCCAAAGCCGAATCACCAAACATCATGGCCATAACATCAACAAAAGGAAACAAAGTATAATCACACCACACATAATCACAACAAAATCAACAAATTAAAATTAAAAAAAAAAACCAGGTTAAAGAGATGGACCTTCTGAAGTCGACTTTCGTTGATAATAATGTGTTAAAGAAGGTCCGAATCCAAAAGCCCAAATAAGAAACCTCAACAGCGACCCCGCTTGATATCGATAAATTTGACACTTGAACTTGACAGAGATAGACTGATTGAGATTACCAGAACTCAAAACCCACAAATACTGAGTTGAGTCGAAGCCTAAAGTACCCACAGACAACCAAAATAGAGATTTAACTCTAGAAAAACATAAATAGAATCCATATGATTCAGACGTGACGCCGATGAAATCAGTCCAAGAACGGACGAACGACGAATTCCAAAAAAAAAAACTGAGACGCCGGAGCTCAATGAGCTCGAATGGCGTCCAAAAAATGAAGAACACGGGTCGGATCTCGATGGTGAGTAGTGCGGATTCACTGTTCCGAGCAACTCCCAACTGATTTTAGTCTATGATTTGCTCTTTTTCTCTGAGATCGTGAAGAATGGACGAGATCGAGGGTTATCTTATTTTTTTGAGTGTCTTCTCTGGTTTACTGGTTTCTTTCCCCTTTTGGAATAAACTCTCTAGTATAGTATATGCCCTATATTCTCTAAAAGGTGAGTGAATATGAAGTGTAATGAAAGAAGAAAGGAAAAATGGGGGGCCATAATCTCTTCTACGTGTTTTCTCGAGGTGAACTCGTCGGAGAAATTGAGCTTCTCCGATCGTCCTCTTCTCTTTTGATTTCACTCTCTCATCGTCTCTCCCTCTCTCAATCTCATTGTTTGAGATCTCAATAATCTCCCTCTGTGTTGTGTTGTTCTCTATTGAAGAAGAACGCCAAAAATTGAACCCCCCTGCGTATGAGTGAGTGTGAATGAATTCTTGTGCAAAAAAATGGAGGATCTGCTCTGTGTAATATGTGAATCATGAAGAAGAAAGAAAGAATGGAATCCTGCGCTTTTTTTTATGAAAAATAAAAAAAATCGCCTCTGAATATGGTCCCTTTTTTCTGTATTCCGTGGAGTGTGGGTATGTATATGTGGTGAGGTAGGTGGGGTCACGTGGGGTAGGGGGTAGGGTGTGATGTGGTTTTTTATTGGATGGGTTGTTAGGATAGGGTAGGTAGGTGTTGTTTTTTAATTGGAGGGATAAGGGTTAGGTGTCTATTTTTGTTTGGGTAGGCTACTAGGATAAGACAAAATTAGTTAGGGGATTGTTATTTTTGTTATTTGTGGAGGAATTATCACACGGGTGAGGGTACATGGTAGGATAAGGTAAAAATGGGTAAAACGACATTGGGGAGGGACGAAATTAGGTGTCTACAAGTATATCTATCAAAGTTGTCTTCTACTACTGAACCTAAAACATATAAAGAAGCTGCTAGTGAGCCTAGATGGATAGAGGCTATGAAGTCAGAGATTGAAGCATTACAATCTAATCACACTTGGGACATTGTGCAGTTGCCCAAAGGAAAAATTCCAATAGGTTGCAGATGGGTATACAAGGTGAATTACAAGGCAACAGGCGAAGTAGAAAGATTTAAGGCAAGGCTGGTTGCCAAGGGTTATAGCTAAAAAGAGGGCATTGATTATCAAGAAACTTTTAGCCCAGTGGTTAAGATGAAAACAGTCAGGACTATTTTGTCATTAATTGCTCAAAGGGGTTGGATAGTTCATCAAATGGATGTATTTAATGCTTTCCTACAAGGTGACTTGAATGATGAAATATATATGGAATTACCTCAGGGATTCTCAAGTCAGGGGGAGAACAAAGTATGTAGACTTGTCAAATCCCTTTTTGGGCTGAAGCAGGCTCCAAGACAATGGAATGCTAAATTGTCTGAAGCCTTGTTGAAGTTACAGTTTAAACAAAGTGAATATGATCACTCATTATTCATCAAGAATACTTCAACAGGTACTGTCCTAGTACTTGTATATGTTGATGATATGCTTGTTAAAGGAGATAGTCTTCAAGTTATAGAACAAACTAAAGACAGGTTGAAATATTTTTTCAAAATGAAGGACTTGGGTGAATTGAAATTTTTCTTAGGAATTGAATTTGCAAGGTCCAAGAAGGGAATACTGATGAATCAAAGAAAGTATGCCTTGTAATTGATTGCTGAAACAGGGCTAAGTGCTTCTAAACCAGCTGCAACACCTATTGATACAAACTGCAATTTAACCACTAAACAGTTTGAAGACTTTACCAAGTCTGCAGCTGAATCAAAAGCAACAAAGAATGATCCAGTAGTAGATCAAGGGGTATATCAAAGACTGATTGGTAAGTTACTATATCTAACTATGACAACACCTGACATATCTTATGGAGTACAAACCTTGAGTCAGTTTCTATAACAACCTAAGAAATCACACATGGAGGCAGCCTTAAGAATAGTAAGATACATCAAGAATTAACCTAGACAAGGTATCTTATTGCCCAGTAATCATAAGCATACAGTTACAGCATTTTGTGATGCAGATTGGGCATCATGTCCACACTCAAGAAAATCAGTGACAGGTTATTGTGTTTTGTTGGGAGATTCTCTAGTGTCTTGGAAATCCAAGAAACAGTCAACTGTTTCTAGGAGTTCAGCAGAAGCAGAATATAGAAGCATGGCTAGCACAGTTTCAGAACTTATTTAGCTGCTAGGACTCTTAAAGGAACTTGGTATTGAAGTCTCAAAACCTGTTGATGTTTTTACTGATAGTAAAGCTGCGATACAACTTGTTGCAAACCTAGTGTATCATGAGAGAACCAAGCATATAGAAATTGATTGTCATTTCATATGAGAAAAAATAAGCCAAGGATTAGTGACTACCAAGTACATCCCTACTCAGGACCAATCAGCAGATGTATTGACAAAGGGGTTGAGAAAAGTGCAGCATCACTATTTATGTTCCAAGCTTGGAATTCAAAACATTTTCTCACTTCCAAGCTTGAGGGGGAGTGTTAAAGAAAAGGAGAATGCAGTTACTTAGCAGTTATTTTCTACTGTTAGTCCAAGTAGTTGAATTAATTAAGTAAACAGTCCATTAGTTAGTTAGGAAGTTGTTAGAAGGTAGTTAGTTACTAACTGTATAAACTACTACTACGCACTGTACAGATTAACTAATTCTTCTCATTTTTTCACTCAATGAATGAAACTTCCCTCTCCTCTCTTCTTCTTTCTCATGTCATCATCCTGAATCAGGGTTCTTCTTCTCTGTAAAGTTAGTTTACTTCAAAACATGAATAGGGGATCCAAAAAAAAAAAAAAAAGAATACGTAAGTTTTTATGAATTTTTCCTTCAAGGAAATTAAGCAATTAATCTTTAGCACAAAAGTATTAATTAGATACAATGAAACCTTTATAACCGTCATCCTTTACAATAACATTTCAATATAACGCAATCAATGTTTTTTTTTAAATATATAATAAATATTAAATTATATGTTCTTTATATTTCGACAATAAAAAAGGTTTGACTGCAATGATACTTCAAATGCTTACTTGTGGCTAGCATTAGGCAAGCATGCACGTGCAACATTTTTATACCATATGTATACAATAATATGACAACATTTTGCAGTAATTATTTTGTTCAATTATAGACTCAAAGTAGAAGAAGAGTAATGATAGACAATTTAAAGGAAAATCTTCCATTCAAATGAAGAACTGGACAAAGTACAATTTCAACGAACTTATCAAATGGTGTAAACTCGTAATACCAACAACAACAGTAATAATATTAACAAATATGATTGTAGGTAATAATACTTTTGTATTTATTATTACTGTTATTATACAAATGTACACCATTATTTCAAGCTCCTGGTTGAGCTATCCCAAAATTACATCCTTTCGAGCAAGTTATTCAAACTACGACCATGGGATATTTTTTAAAATTACAATAGTTTATACTCTACGTCATTCTTAACCATCACAAACCTCCATCCACCATCCTAGATCAGAGGCGTCATATATAGAGGAAGCTCTGTATATGCCTTAAAAAACAATAAATTAAAGGTAGTTTTACTGTATTACCCTTATTAAGTATAGGTCATCTCAGTATTAAAAAGTAAATAAGTATTTAATATTAAGAATAAAATAGACACAATAACTTATTTCTTGGTAAAAATAACAGAGATGTAAAAAGGCATATAACACTTGGTATCTTTGACTTCGTACTGTGAAGGCAAGCTTATATTACATTATTATTACTCGCGATGATTTTAATTATAGATATATAAATAATATATTTATGATTTTTTGTAATGAAAAATAACATTAAGTTGAAAGAAGATTTTACCAACTTTTTTGGTCTGGTCAATGAAGTAAAACTTTAGAAGGTGTGGTTCAATTCCCTTTCAAAACACAAGACTAGGAACAATCTCAAATGCTTTGAAATCTTCTAATTTTAGTTGCTCCTTTCTTTTCTTGTCTGTTAACGAAGCGATAAATATGGACATAATATAATAGCATATGAAGATAAAGTATAGATTACAACTGGCAATTTAAAAGTTAGGGATCCGCTACAAATATTATACCTATTTTTTTTAAAACTGCAGTGTCCGGAATTGATTGAACACGTCAAAACTAATTTTATGAGTTATTTGTCACCTTACATTAAAATACCAGTGTTTTGTCTTTTTTGTCACCTTACATTAGTAATAGATATGTATCAGGTAACTCTGTTCCCTAAAAAATCAGTGTTTTGTCTTATTTGTCCCCTTACATTAATAATAGATATGTACCAGGTAACTCTGTACGCTAAAGAAGGAGTGTTTTGTCTGGGCAAGCTTGTAGGTGGT
>NW_025851978.1:0-2854 GCF_002878395.1 Capsicum annuum | reverse complement strand
TGTACGCTAAAGAAGGAGTGTTTTGTCTGGGCAAGCTTGTAGGTGGTAATCAGCAGCCATCACGTTGTGGGCCAAAATGGAGAACCTACTGCTATTTGTGGTCCATTTACTTAAAACGTATATCCATCTTGATTAGCATGGAAATGGGCCATCCTTTGTTACATAGCATGTGTGCCTTTCTCCTTCTTCATGTCTTTATTCAATCAACGCTAAATTAATCAAGTCTTAAAACCTTTATATATACTTGAAGAATCAAAACCTGTCTTGTCATTATAATTTGTTATGCATGTTACAATGAATTTTGCATGAAGAGTTGTCTACATTATTTGCAAACCTAAATTAAAGCAAAAAGGAGAAGAAAAAAGTGTTGACATTTGATATATATGTACGTGAATCAGTAAGATGCTGGGTTTAGGTTTCTCAATTGACGACATACCCATAAAAGGCAAACAAAGAAAAAGAAAGATGATAGATAAAGTTTTCTAGTAGAAAAATTACTAGTGATTAATGGTATACAATTTTTTTTTCGCACCAAAACAATTATTGTATCAAACAACGAAAAAGGTTGCTCGAATGATAAACAATCTTCACTTTTAGTTCTCGTGGTTTGAGTCACCAAAAGCATAAAAAAAAAAAAGGTGAAAACCTTAAAAGATGGTAGAAATTTTTTAAAAAATAAGTATCAACTATCACCACACTTCTTCTTAAATAAAATGTTGAAATTAAAATTAAATAACAAAAGAGGGGTCCATAAGTGGAGCATAAATTCAAAAAACTAGTACAGGAAGAGAATCTTGTCCCCCAACCCCCCGATCACCACACTTGTTCTTCATTTTTCTTCTCAGAATAATATTAATAGTTATATAGTAGTATTAAGTAGTGGTAATATGTTACTGTCCAATGCCAGAAAAGGTGGGCTCTCCTAATATTGCATGGCCACATGCCTCTCTTTTATTATCCACACAACCTATTATTATAATTAAGCCATTAAGCTTCAACCTAAATGCAAAAACATTATTATGTCTGGAGGCGAATTTAAGTGAACTCCATAAATGTTAAATTGAATCCTAATTTCTATAAAATGAAACACCATTAAGGATCTAATGAGAATATTAAAATTACTGACTATAAAAATATTTTTTTGAAAAAAAAGATATTATAGACTCAAAAATTGAATCGAATGAATGAAGTAAAATTCAAGAGAATATGAATAAAAAAAAATATTCCGGATTGTAATTAATAAAATGTATAACTTTTTTCTTTAAAAAAAAAGTATCAACTATCATAAATCTATCTTTTTTTATTGTACAATAGATCTATTCTTAATTTAGCTACCAAAAAGATGAAAATTTAATCAAATTTAGTATATCAGAGACCATTCTTGACTATATATACTAGATCTATACTTGACTTAACTACCAAAACAATGAAAATCCAATCAAATTTAATAGATCGGACACCATTCGACTATGTAGTAAATATTTTTGACTTGGTGCCAAAAAGATATATAAGAATTCAATCAGATTTGATATATCCATTTTTGACTGTATATTAGACCTTAATTTAATGAACAAAAAAATGAAAATCTAATTAAATTAGATATATGACCACGCAAAAATCTTGAAAATTTTAGTACGAATATACTTGAAACTTCACGCCAAAATCCCCACTGCACTTACTCTCTATGGTCTGAATAACAAATTCAATATTACATAATTTAATAGAAATACGAATATTACATAATTTAATAGAAATACGAATATATCTTTCAAAAAATAAAATTCACTGATCAACAACTTCTAAAAAATAGAAGATTATTTTTAACTAAGTAGTGACAATCCAATACTACTTACTTAAAAATAATCTTCTAATTTTTATAGATACATTCTTATTTTATTTCAAATGTGTAATGAGTTCTATTTGCTGTAAGATTCACCCAGTTTTATTGACTCCATGATTTTTTGGACCGTTGATTATCAAATAGAATAATAAATCTACGTCATAAATTCATAAGAATTGAATCGGTGAAAATTTGACAATTGTTTTGATTCTAGTATTTTAAAAATCAAAATAAATATGTAGTTTTTTTTAAGAAATCAACTAAAACTGTGTCATGAATACTTACTTCAAAATTAGAGATTTTGCTTGTGAATTTCTTCTAAAAGCTCAAATTAAATCCGCATTAATTAAGTGATACTAATTTGTTTCATCTTATTTGTGTTAATTCGACTGTGTTAATTTGACTAGAAAGATATGTATGTTTTTCAAGGCGTCTCAATAAAATTAGTGGTCTAAAGTCATTTTAATAAGAGTCTCGCATATATAGACATACATACAAAAATACTATTTGGTGTTGTATTTTTAAACCATACATAAGCTTTAACTTCACATATTAATATGTTTATTAATAAAAGTAAAGATTAGTTCTAGTTAATACTTCACATATTAATATGTTTATTAATAAAAGTAAAGATTAGTTCTAGTTAATAAGATGTTAGTCATTTGTTTGTAATGCATAACTTTAGATATTGTTGTTAAAACTTTATTTATTAATATAAAGTTTGAGTTGTTTAGTTTAAAGTTCTAAAATATTTCTTCTAAAAATGAGAACTTTTTTCTTTTTTTAAAAAAAATTATTTTTTAGATAATTTTTTAAAATGTATTTCACTAAAATGTATTTCACAATCTTCATTATTATTTCAAAAGAAATTGAAATCACAGAGTTTATTATTAAAATTTTGGGGGCTTAAACCGAAGACTTTACTAGCCTTACCTTTGAGTCATCCTTGCCTTTTGTGTATCCCCGAGAAAAGTCCCCGCCCAGTGGAGTCTTCCGCTGGAACTAGATTCCAGC
>NW_025851977.1:1004-1424 GCF_002878395.1 Capsicum annuum | reverse complement strand
CTCAGATAATAATAGTTATTATTATCTGAGTAATAACTATCTGAATAATATAAACTAAGATCATACATATCTTCTAACCATTCTAGACTTATTGATTCTTCATAAAATATTTTTTCCATATTATTTTCTTTATGTCTTCTATTTCTAAGTCTTTAATGATATATAAAACAAGTATCTTAATTTCATCAGATATATAGCTTGTCATATTATCCATAAGATGTTTAGGTTTCTACGAATAACTTGGATAACTTGGAATAGGATTTTAGTAATTTATGGTTTATTAAATGCTTTATCATAATATTTACTGGTTGTTTGTTTTAATCTTAATAATTCTTGTATATTTTCATTAAGGAATTTCATATATTTTGTATCTTTAGTTCTCATATATTTTTCTAGATTTATTTTCATTAGTCTTTCTAT
>NW_025851977.1:0-904 GCF_002878395.1 Capsicum annuum | reverse complement strand
ATGATAAAGCATTTAATAAACCATAAATGCTTTATCATAATATTTACTGGTTGTTTGTTTTAATCTTAATAATTCTTGTATATTTTCATTAAGGAATTTCATATATTTTGTATCTTTAGTTCTCATATATTTTTCTAGATTTATTTTCATTAGTCTTTCTATTAATTATATATTTTTCATGTCCATTTTTCAATATTTTAAATATACGTAATTTATCATGGTTGATGTGTAGGTTTGACATGTAGATATTTGTAATAGTAAGTAGGTAGGTGTGGTATGTAATTTATTCTAGTCATAAAATATTTATCAAATATTTTTTTCAATATGATTTTTCTTATATCTACAATTTCTATATCCATAAGTACATACAAAACAAGTATTTTAAATTTATCTACCATTTCGTCAGATAAATAAGTATTTATTTTTTATATGATGTTTTTTTCAAAATATTCCCTTCAATCATACACATAACAAAATATGATCATTTTAGAGTACTATATACTAGATTATTCTTAAATAACATGTTCTTCGGTCACTATTAGCATGGTAATCTAAATACTTTTCCCTTAAACAGTGCCTCTACTCTGGCTACTCCTCTATCACGGCTTTCTTGCCTCACCGGTTTCACCTTTAGGATGGCATAGTTCTTAGGAATTTTTCTCCTTTTCCACTTTGCTAATAAACTTCTTAACATGCTATTCTTCGAATAATTCTACTATAAAGTAACTAACATAAACTTATTTTATCATATCATAATTGTCAGAAATTTATGAATTTAGCTATTCATAATTGTAAATAAATATACCTGTTCTGGTAGGTTTGATAATTCTGGGCTTTGTTTATCCATAGCTTTTCCTTAGAAATATATCTGTTTTTTTATTAAATATTCAAAAAGTTTTTTGTG
>NW_025851976.1:0-1642 GCF_002878395.1 Capsicum annuum | reverse complement strand
ACCCAAAACCAACCCAAGCTTAATAAAAACTTGTTTTGACTATGGATTATTAAATACCATATACACCCAAGACGGAGAAGAACTAACAACTATGGAAGAATTACATAAAATATTCACCACCTATAAAAGAATAACCAAAGAAAATCTATTTTATATAAAATGTTATACTGCACCAGCAGAGATATTATACGACGAAATAAAACCAGTTATACAAGTTGTAAAAATAAGATTAACCAGATATATGATTATACCGGAAGATATTATGCAACAGTCAGAGATACTCAAAATTGAGATACCTAATTTCTACGCAAATAAATGACTCATTGGACTAGCTACAATTATTCAAGAATTAGCAAATAATTATACCAACGAAAATCCAATATGGAGCTATTATTCAAGAGACCATCAGATGATTTATTCAAATTCAAAAGAATTACGACAAGAAGATATGGAAGATGTTAGGCAATGGATAATGACATTACATAACCCAGAAAAACAATCTACTGTAAGAGCAATTAAGAGAGGATTTATTTCAGACGGATTATTGACAAGACATTGCAAGATAATTGGACACAAATATCCAGACCATCAATGTTCGAGATGTAATGGAGAAGATAATATTATCCCAGAAATCCACCTAGAATAAAAGAATCAAGAAGATAAACATGCCAGTTGGAAGATACAAGATAAGAAGCAATAACGGAGATATGGAAAAGCAGCAGATACAACAACGAGAAGATATCAACGGAGTAATAATAGAAGACAAGATATTAAATTCATTTTACGTAAAGTTTTTGTATAGGCTAGATTTTTAGACTTTTAGCCTTTTTAGACTTTTTGACTATGACATTAATAATTTTTGTCTCATTAGGAGACTTTTTTAGACTAATTTTAGAAAACATGAAAGAAATGTGATTACTCTTGTAAAGATTCATTCAATCTATAAATAAGAGGAATCGAAGGCATTGCAAAGCAAGCCTTCATGTGTTGAAGCACAAATACTTTCTCCTGTCCACAACAAATATTTTGCTTAGTTATTAAAAAACAGATATATTTCAATGGAAAAAGCTATGGAGGAGCAAAGCTTAGAAATATCAAACCTATCCAAACAGGTATATTTATTTATGATTATGAATAGCTAAACTCATAATTCTCGACAATCATGGTATGATAAAATAAATTCATGTTAGTTACTTTATAGTAGAATTATTCGAAGAATAATATGTTAAGAAGTTTATTAGCAAAGTGGAAACGGAGAAAAATCTCTAAGAACTATGCCATCCTAAAGGTGAAACCAATGAGGCAAGACGCCGTGGTGGGGAGTAACCAGAGTAGAGGCACTGTTTAAGGGAAAAGTATCCAAATTACCATGCTAATAGTGACCGAAGAATATGTTATTTAAGAATAATATAGTATATAGTAATCTAAGATGACCATATTTTGTTATGTACATGATTGAAGGGAATATTTTGAAAATAGCAATTTTATGAAAATGAATAATTATTTATCTAATGCAATAGTAGATAAATTTAAAATACTTATTTTATATGCACTTAAGGATATAAAAGTAGTAGATATAAGAAAAATTATATTAGAAAAAACATTTGGTAAATATTATATGACTAGAATAAATTACATACCA
>NW_025851975.1:0-2567 GCF_002878395.1 Capsicum annuum | reverse complement strand
ATATATATATCAACATGAACTATTTATAATAAAATGAACAAAGAAGAATTTATAATAGATGAAAAAATATATGAAAATCACGAAGGATTAAAAATAAAAATAGTATTTTCTAATCTAGGAAGAAGATATAAGAAAATAGGTGAACATTTATATTTAATATTAGAAAAAGAAGAATTAAAATTAGAAGATAAATTGACAGCTATGGTAGGAATAGAAAGAGAAAAATGAAAAAATAGATAGGAAAAAGGAAATAGAAAAAATAAAACAAGAAACTACAGAAGAAATTATGGTTTTCAAATTTAACTGAAAATAGCAAGAAGGTATTAAGAACTAATAAACCTACAGAAGGAACATCATCAACAACAACTAAACTAACACCTATAGAATTATTAAAAAAAATATGAAACAATTATAAAAGATGAATTTGGTAGTATGACAACAATAGAAGAAGCATAAAATGAAGAAAAAGATGCAAATAGGAATTTAATGTTAAAATTAGCAATATGTAATATGTGTTATATAGATGAATATACTTGCGCATTTAAATAATATTATTATAAAGGAGCATATAATATAGAAGAAAGTAAAGAAATAAAAAAAATTATATTTTAATAAATTACCCGAATCATTTAGTTCAAAAATAATAAAGAGTTGGAAAGAAGCAAAAATAGTAGATACTCTAGGAGCAAGAATAAAATTTTTACAACAATGGTATAAAAACTTATGTGAAAAATATAGAGAAGAATTAAAAATGAAAAAAACATTGATAAGAAATTTAGCATGTTGCAAAGATAAAATAGTACCCTAATTCGGATGTGAAGAAAGATATTATAAGAAAAGAAAAAGACATAAGAAATATAAGAAATATAAAAAATCAAAATATAAATACAAGAAACCAAGAAAAAGATATTATGTAAAAAATTATAAATACAAAAGACCATATAGAAAAAAGAAATCTATAAAAGAATGTACTTGTTATAATTGTGGAAAATTAGGACATTTAGCTATAGATTGTAAATTACTTAAAAATATAAAAAATAAACAAATATTAGAAATAAAAATAGAAAATACAGAATATACGCAGATAAATTATATAGATTATGAATTAGAAAGTGAGGATAGTATATATGAAATATCAGAAAATGAAACAAATAATGAAATAGATGAATCAAATGACTGAAGAAGATATAAAAATAATAACAAAGGAAGAATATTTAAATGATGAAGGAACAGACCCAAAAATAATATTTGACAGTAACATATTTGATGAAATAAAAGGAAAAGAATTAGACTTAAGTATAGAAAAATATTTAAAATACCAACAATAAAAAATATATTTACTAGGAAAAAAGAGGAATATTATGTAGTAAGCCAAAAGGAACATGTAATAGACTGTAGATATGCAAAAGGTAAAGCTAGTATACCACTAGTAACAAAAAGAATAATTAATAAAGAGATAAACGATATAAAAAGTACAGACCCAATAAAACATGCACACCTTGGAGGTGCAGAGATATTAATAAAAGCATGTTTTAGAGAAGGAATAGATACACCAATAGAATTATATTTAGCAGATGATAGAATTATAAAACCTATGAAAAAAAGCATAATAACTGCCATAAAATGAAATTTAATATACCAAAAATTTAAATTTATAATAAGTGCAAATTATTCAGTAGCGGTAACAGGTAAAAATATAGATAAATCATTAGTATTATATTGGAAAATATCAGGAATAGAATTAACCTCAGGAAGTAAAATATTTACAACAAGATGCAAAAATTTATATGTATTAACAACAAAACATAAAATAACAGGAAAAAATAAGATTAACAAAATACGAATAGAAAGTCCATTCGAACAAATTGTAAAAACAATAGATAATAATGATTATAGCTATAGAGACATAGATATAGAAGAAAATTTAGAAATAATAAATGATAGAATAAGTACAACGAAAAGAATAGCTGATGAAAAATCAGAATCATCAAACTCATCAAAAAGAACAAGTTATTAAACAAATTCAACAAATAATTTAAACTAATATTACATAACAGGAAAGGTAAATGAAAAAGAATATTTAATACTCTTAAATACAGGACAAGAAGAAAATTATATAGCAAAATATCTAGTAAAAAAATAAAGAAATAAAAACTGATAATGATATATGCCCAGATCTACCAAGAAGTTTAATAAATATTAAAAATATAGCAGAAAAGGAAATAATAATAGGAATTAGAAAAATAAAAATAGAATTTGAAGTAAAGGAAGAAATGCAAAAAGCAGACATAATATTAGAAATAAAATGGCTAGAACAAGTAAACCATATTATATAGAACATACACAATTAACCTTAACATATAACAGAGAAAAATTATTCTTAAAAAGAGCCTTAACATAAAATGAAAATATATGTATTAATGAAGATAGTAATAGAAGGATATTACAATAGATATTATACGCCTATGATAGATACAGGAGCAGAAGCTAATTTATGTAGATATAATTGCTTACCAGAAAGCAAATGGGATAAATTAAAAACACCAATAATAGTTAAAGGATTTAAT
>NW_025851974.1:601-2273 GCF_002878395.1 Capsicum annuum | reverse complement strand
TCAATTCAAATCCTAAACATCAAACCATATGCATACACACACACACATATATATATATAAATGAAATTGAGTTTAAGGAGTGAGGACTCAAGACCAAAACATTATAGTCAAGAAGGGTTCTCAATGCATAATTGTAAATGTACATTTAAAACCCTTTTGTAAATTCATGATTTCTCACTATTTAAACATAATTAAAACAATTTCACCATGCCCATGTAGTTTAGGAAAACCCCAAATACCTTAGATTACTTATTTTAAAGAGTAGAACTCAAATCTTGATTTGTTTCTTGGAAATCTTGGATTGAAAGGCTTGAATTCTTGTCTTGAAGGAAAAAACCTAATCTTTTGTTCTTAAGAGTAGAGAGGATTGAGATGTTCTTTAAACTGATAAAAGATATATTATAATTCTTAGGGTATGATTTATATTCGTGGGGAAGGTTTTTTGAATGGTAAATTACCAAAATACCCCTTAAGAAACAAAAGAAATCGCAGTAATTCTTCAATCGACAACTATGGTTGACGGGCCGTCACTTAGGTGATGGCTCATCACCTAAGTCATCACTTTTGTGCTGGAAATCTCCCCTTACTGCCCTAAGCTGTCAACTTGGAATGATGGGTTGTCACGACCCGAACCAGGGCCTGACTGTGACGAGAATTTCGAACCATGGAGGTCCGAAACACCCCTATATGTCTGGTAATCATGGACCTAATTCATATGATCAAAGTAATGCGGAAGAAACACAATAATTCGGAAAAATGGTCATAAATATGAAAAGAAACAATAACGCGGAAATAAAGTTCCCCCAACATCAATCAACCTCTAAACAACAGTCTTGGAAAATCTCTAACAAATGACTGAGTCAAGTAACTGTATATAAACTGGGACAAGGCCCCCAGTAGACCCCAAAACTAAATATAAGATAAAAGTACTGCAGGACATAAGACCTTCCGAAACATAGAAGGCTCACCACTTGTCTCTGCAACTCTGTCTGAATGATCTACTAATTCTCTTGACCCCTAGACTGGGCCTCTAAACCTTAGAGGTTGGAGAGGGGAGGGGCTCAGCACAAAAGTACTGGCACGCAGAGATATCAAAACAAAACATAATATTTTTACAAAATATAGTTGAGAGCCATTATAAAGCAATTTCATATCAAATCATTTGAAAACACATGGGCATAATGCAATAGTTTCTCAATAACAATGAAATACAACTGAGCTAGGTGGAATACCCTACATAATTTACACCAACTGTCAAACCTCGATTGCCACCGAGATTAGAGTGTAAGTGAGGGAGAGACACACAAGACCACGAAGCATGGTGTCTCGACCCAATGGTAGTGCCCAAGTTCACTTAGCCCGAGATCCTACCTATAGTCCTAATTTGGGAATGACATAACGTGAAGTACATAAGATCACTTAGCCTCGTACCAAATTCCCATGTGGGCAAACACAATTTCATGAGCCCTTACACTCAAACGCCTTCTTCGGGCATCCACCTATCTCATGTAAAATCAATGCACTCAAACTTTATTTAATTCAATCACGTATCATATTCTGTAGGGTATCGTCATACCCGACTTTCAAGTCGTCAATATCACATCCACATATGCATAATCATGTAAAAACCAAGGTGCTTCATCATTTACAAGTGGTGAACAATAATTATTTC
>NW_025851974.1:0-501 GCF_002878395.1 Capsicum annuum | reverse complement strand
GCGCCCTTACACTCAAACGCCTTCTTCGGGCATCCACCTATCTCATGTAAAATCAATGCACTCAAACTTTATTTAATTCAATCACGTATCATATTCTGTAGGGTATCGTCATACCCGACTTTCAAGTCGTCAATATCACATCCACATATGCATAATCATGTAAAAACCAAGGTGCTTCATCATTTACAAGTGGTGAACAATAATTATTTCAAATTCATTCTCTCTTTTGTTGGTCACAATATGATATGGGGTATCAAGACATAATCATGGGAATTTGAAAGAAATTTATCTTTTATATTTATCAAACTTCCATGAAAAATCTCAAATCACATATGCATGGTTTCAACCATTGAAGTATATAGGCAACAATTCCAGTGACATAAAGAAAAATGACTTAGAAATCATATTGAAAGCAAGTTATTAGCATTTGATTAAAAACCCCCATTTAAAAGCATGCATATTCATAAAAACTACACCCATGAGATTTTAGGATAACCCCAC
>NW_025851973.1:5953-11153 GCF_002878395.1 Capsicum annuum | reverse complement strand
CCCCCTACAAATAAGGATTAAAAAGTGTACCGAATTTAGTTTTTGAAAGGGTAAAAAACGTCTAACAACTTTTCATGGATATTCACCTTCCCACTTTTTGTATTATACTATTAGTATAATATAGTAGATTGCTATTTAATATTTAATTAATTAATTTTTTTTATAATATTTAAATTTAGTGAAGGGGTAAAATGATAATTCAATTTTTAAATTTTGGACTTTCCATTTTTAGATAATATGATATGATTTTTATGCTTTAATTGTTTTTCAAAGTGAGTGATCAATCCTAGCTTAAATTGACTCGAGAGAGGAAATTGCGGTTGAAATAACTAGCATGATTTGAGTCTTTAAATCTGATCTAATAGATTCGAGTTAGAAATAGTAGGATCGTGGTGTAGCCTAAAATTGAAGTGCAATTTAGCTAGATTTAGAGAATTTCTCTATGAAAGATTTACTTTTGGTCGAGAGACGTAGTGGATAATTGAGATTCCACGGTAATTTCTTAACCCATAACTAATTTGTGAGTAATTAATTATTTACAATGAATCATTGATATTAATTAATTTTTCATTCCTATATTTCTTGTTTTCCTTGTTTGAGTAGGCTATTGAACACTATCCATTTTTAATCACTTTTATCTTTGATTGTTTCTTTTATACCGAAACCCCCCAAGAAAAATATATTTGTATCAATTTCTTAGACTCGAGTAAGCGGTTTTAACTCCTATTTTTCGTCAATTTCTCATTACACTATTTTCTGTGGGATCGACCCCGACTAATTGAGTTGAATAAATATATTATTGATGACCATGTGCAATTTTTAATTAGCTTTACGAGTGTAATTGGATGTTATTAAAAATAGTGTCATTTTCGAAAAATAATTTGATGTATTGAGTTAGTTTGAAATTTGAGCATTCTTGCTTTACTACAAACTTGTGAATATGTGTTTGTGATTTTCTTATATTTTTTTGTTAGTTAGATTTATTTTTGTAATTTTTGGTTAATATAGCATCTTGAAATAGAAATAAGTTTGATGGTTGCAATTCACATTTTGATGACCCATGTCCATATTGTGGAGGACCTCACTGTTATCAAGATTGTGAAATGCCTTTGAGATAGAGATGTGTGTATCATCTTGATTCTATGATGAGTACGATTGTTATTTATGTGGTGGTCAAGATGGACAGTTGAGTGAATTTCCTAATTATTTTGCCCCCTTCCCTAGTTATGCTAACAAAAATGCTTGTTGTGCTTTTCTGTTTGAGAGGAATAATGAAATGGCAAAGGAAGAACAAAGTGGTTAACAGAAAGCCATTCGGTAATGCTTGAAACTTTCTTAAATTGGATATCTAACATAGGTGTGAAAGTACAAATCCTTTCAAGTGCTATGAAATTGCCTACTCCTCAATAAGAAATTGTTGAAGAAAAGAATTCCAACCAAAACAATGAGCCAAAAATAATTAATGACCACAGTAAAAGTTATGGAGGTGAAGAGTGGATCAATTTAAAGAGAAAGATAAAAATCGTGTTAAAGAAATCTCTAGTTCTCGAAGGGAAGAAATTGAGGATATGTTGAAAAGTGCAAGGGAAAGAGTGAAAGATATGGCCAAGTGACTAAATGGTTGGACATAATTCAAAATGAAGATGATGATGATTTTCAAATCATGAATTTTTTCCTTGGGTGGATTGTTTCAAGTTTTAATTGCGTCCTAACATAAAGAAAAACTTGACAAAGATGAAACTTTGAGCCAAGGGTGGCTATTAAATAAAGCTTAACAACTTAAAGTCTAACATAAACAATATGAGGGAATCTCACTAATGATGGACAATTTTTTAAAAGACATATTGAACAATGTCAAGAGGTGGAGTAAGTTGAAATTGATATTGAGAAGTTAGTAGCTAATTTGAATACCGAAATTGAGGACATTTCAAATGATCAATAATTGAAATACCATGGGTTTTGCCCTTGGAAATTTCCCGAGCTTTGAGCTCACTTTTCCACTGACGACTTAACCATACGAGTCATAGGTATGGGTACGGGTCGAGAGACCCAAGTCGTAGGGAGTCCTATGAATGGTGGTTAGGATTTTTTTTATGGTTATGATTTGGTGGTACGAGTCGTTCGGAGTGGTAACGGGTCATTAGGTTAAACCTTAATCAAATCAGTAACTTAGTGACTTGACTTGGCTCTGAGTACGAGTGGCTTATTAAGAGCCGTGAGAATTGGTTACAAATGGTAAGGTTGGATCGTATGATTTCCACTATCCAATCCCTTTAGGTTCTGTCTGGGATACAGCTAGACCATATGAGTCGTATGGTCTGGAAATGAGTAGGGTCATGAAATCATATGGTAGACAGTGTATGGGGGTCCAACTCACTGTCCTGTTGATGACTGAAGGGTATGAGTCGTATGTTGTAGTCACGAGTCACAGGGGTCGACTCGTAACCACCTATGATATTTTTACAGTTTAAAGTTGGGGGCATTCTGAACATTTTCCCCTTTAACTTCCTTTGAAGCCACAACTTAAAACACCTTTTGGGACTTTATTAATACACTATTCCCAATACAACACTCTCAAATTCTCTCTCAAACTCTTTCTTCAAGCAAAAGCTAGGGTTTCTTCAAGATAATCAATTACGGCTTTTGGGGGTGGTTTCTCTTCGTACTTCTTAGTGTCTAAGGCATGTGACTCCTCCCTCATTGTTATTTTACCAAAGAGATGTGTTTTAATGTATGGTTTTCATAGTATTGTTATGGTTTTGAAATAAAGATTGGGGGGTTTTGGATGTTCATGGTTGATTAATGTTTTCTCATGATTTAATTATGGTTTTCCCCATGTGGGTGCATGGGAATGGTGATTTAATTTAGGGTTCAAGATTGGGCCCTAAATTATGATGATTTTAGTTTTTTTAATGGTATGCCCTCAACCTGTTTGTGAAATTTTTAATGAGAATGACTTTGTCACATAGTTTGACTACTCTTGGAATCTTTTCATCGCATAAATGGTTAAAGAAATATGAAATGGTTTTGGTAGGTCTCACATGACTTTATAAAGGCCTTGGTGGCCATGGTCTTATTATAAATTATTTTGGTTTAATTGGAAACGGTGGAGTCTAATATGGTTAAATAATTTATATGGCATGAGGTTTTAGACTTGCAAGCTCTAATTTTTGTATAACGATAACAACGGCTAGTGCCTAATTAAAAGACTCCTTGGTAAATGGTTTGGTTATATGAAAAGGGTTTAATTGGGCTTAAACGTGGCTGAGTAGCAAAGTTGTGGAAGGTGGAGGTTTCGAGGGGACCGACATTGGAAACTGACGTTTGTCGATGTGAGGGTGGCCTTTGTAGCTATATGCATGATGTCAAACTTTATATTTTTTGGGATGTACTAGTCATCCTAAATTCTAATCTCCGATTGTGAAGCTAACATGCACTGGGCCATTTCAGCCAGGGGAGCTAAAATCATATAGCCCGTAGGTGGTTTTAGGATGACAGAGATACACAACCCAGGTTAAGATTTTCAATGCATGTTAAACCTTGTTCACTATCTCGGCACAATATATATGTATATATGTGACTGGATATGGTAATTTGATTTGGTTTTGATTGATGGCTTTGCTTTATTTTTATCCTTGAGTTACATGCTAGCATTTACCCCATTAACCATCTTCGAGTGTTGTATCCCCACATGATGCAGAAACCGGCCATACTACCTTTTGTCCTACTCACTGACTTAGATTTGGGGATAACTTTTAAGTTGAATTAAAGTGCTGAGCTTCCATACTTCGGTAGACCCCATTTCATGTTATGGACTTTTTTTATTATTTTTATTTCATTGGATTTATTTTTTATATGGTCGGAGGCATGTCCCGACTGGATATTCTTTAGCTTTGGTTAGAGCTTTGTCAAACAACTATGGACATGGGCGTTGTCGGTATTAGTGTTAGCATTTGATATTGGTATTGGAATTGTGATTGGTATTGGTTGGACATTTAGTTTTGGTTTTTTGTTTGTGGTTATAGACTTTCCTTATTTTCTTTAGAATTATTATTATATTATCTTGTTATATGGTCAGAATCCATTTGATATGGGGTGTAGGGTGGTTAACGGTGGGGTATTAGGAGTGGTCTCTAGTCCTGGTTGGACTTGAGATACCCGACACGACTAGGCCCTGCTTCAGGTCATGTCAGACTGGTATCAGAGCCCTAGGTTCATATTGAATTGGGTGTTTGACAAAGCCGTGTCAAGTAGAGTCTTTTTAAGGGTGTGTAGCGCGCCATACTCATAAGGGAGAGGCTACGAGGCATTTAGGAATATTTCTCTGTCTTGTGTTCTATTGTTGAGTTGTAGAGTGTAAGGTCCTGAATTCTCCTCTAATTCCCATTTGTTCGCCTTTCAGATCATGCCTCCATAGTGATCTAAAGATCGTGGAAACTCCTCTGTCCCACTTAGGGAAAATGCTAATGGGACAAACTCTGGTTATGGGGTATAGACCCAGTCTAGGGGCTCAATTCCTGATTGCCCTCCTGGAGTTCCACCGGTCCCTTCCAGTCCTTCTTGAGCTCCTCAAGTTGATGTGACGAATGCTAAGTTTCATTAATCTATTCATATGTTGGCTCAGTTGGTAGCTTCCTAATAAAAACATGTTTTAGAGAATGAATAGATACACCAATAGAATTATATTTAGCAGATGATAGAATTATAAAACCTATAGAAAAAGTATAATAACAGCCATAAAAGGAAATTTAATATTCCAAAAATTTTAATTTATAATAAGTGCGAATAATTCAGTAGCAATAACAGATAAAAATATAGATAAACCATTAGTATTATACTGGAAAATATCAGGAATAGAACTAACCCAGGAAATAAAATATTTACAGCAAGATGTAAAAATCTATATGTATCAACAACAAAACATAAATAACAGGAAAAAATAAAATTAACAAAATACAAATAGAAAGTCCTTTTGACCAATTTGTAAAAACAATTGATAATAATGATTATAGTTACAAAAATATAGACATAGAAGAAGATTTAGAAATGATAAATGATAGAATAAGTACATAAAAAAGAATAGCTCATGAAAAATCAGAATCATCAAGCTCATAAAAAAGAACAAGTTATGAAACAACTTCAGCAGTTAATTTAAATCAATATTACATAACGGGAACAATAAATAAAAAAGAATATTTAA
>NW_025851973.1:2293-2953 GCF_002878395.1 Capsicum annuum | reverse complement strand
TTAAATCCTTTGACTACTATTGGTGTTTTTAATTTATTCCATTTACTTTTTGGTAAACATTTGTATCTACATAAGTTTTCTTCTGCTCCTGTATCTATTATAGGTGTATAATACCTATTATAATATCCTTCTACTATTATTTTTATAAGTACATATATTTTCATATTATGTTAAAGTTGTTTTTATGAATAATTTCTCTTTATTATATGTTATAGATAATTGTGTATGTTCTATATTGTATGGTTTTACTTGTTCTAACCATTTTATTTCTAATATTATATCTACTTTTTGCATTTCTTCCTCTATTTCAAATTCTACTTTTATTTTCCTAACTCCTATTATTATTTCTTTTTCTGTCGTATCCTTAATGTTTATTAGGCCCCTTGGTAGATCTGGGCATATATTACTATTAGATTTTATTTCTTCACTTTTTACTAGATATTTTGCTATATAATTTTCTTCTTGTCCTGTATTTAAGAGTATTAAATATTCTTTTTTATTTATTGTTCCCGTTATGTAATATTGATTTAAATTAACTGTTGAAGTTGTTTCATAACTTGTTCTTTTTTATGAGCCTGATGAGTCTAGTTTTTCATGAGCTATTCTTTTTTATGTACTTATTCTATCATTTATTATTTCTAAATCTTCTTCTATGTCTAT
>NW_025851973.1:0-2193 GCF_002878395.1 Capsicum annuum | reverse complement strand
TCATAAAAAAGAACAAGTTATGAAACAACTTGTTCTTTTTTATGAGCCTGATGAGTCTAGTTTTTCATGAGCTATTCTTTTTTATGTACTTATTCTATCATTTATTATTTCTAAATCTTCTTCTATGTCTATATTTTTGTAACTATAATCATTATTATCAATTGTTTTTACAAATTGGTCAAAAGGACTTCTATTTGTATTTTGTTAATTTTATTTTTTTCTGTTATTTTATATTTTGTTGTTAATACATATAGATTTTTACATCTTGCTGTAAATATTTTACTTCCTGGGGTTAGTTCTATTCCTGATATTCTTCAATATAATACTAATGATTTATATATATTTTTATCTGTTATTGCTACTGAATAATTCGTACTTGTTAAAAATTTAAATTTTTGGTATATTAAATTTCCTTTCATGGTTGTTATTATACCTTTTTCTATAGGTTTTATAATTATATCATCTGCTAAATATAATTCTATTGGTGTATCTATTCCTTCTCTAAAACATGCTTTTATTAATATCTCTGTACCTCCAAGGTGTACATATTTTATTGGGTCTTTACTTTTTATATCTTTTATTTCTTTATTAATTATTCCTTTTGTTACTAGTGGTAAACTAGCTCTTCCTTTTGCAGATCTACAGTCCCTTACATGTTCTTTTTGGCTAAATACGTAGTATTCTTCCTTTTTTCTACTAAATATATTTTTTATTGTTGGCATTTTAAATATTTTTTCTACACTTAGGTCTAACTCTTTTCCTTTTATTTCATCAAATATATGACTATCGAATATTATTTTTTGATCTGTTCCTTCTTCATTTAAATATTCTTTCTTTGTTATTATTTTTATATCTTCTTTAGTTATTTTGGTTCATTTTTATATCTTCTTCAATCATTTGATTCATCTAATTCACTATCTATTTCATTATCTGTTTCATTCTCCGAAATTTCATATATACTATCTTCACTTTCTAATTTGTAATCTATATAATCTATCTGCATATATTCTGTATTTTTTATTTTTATTTCTGATAATTGTTTCTTTTTTGGATTTTTTGGTAATTTACAATCTGTAACTAAATGTCCTAGTTTTTCACAATTATAACAAGTACATTTTTTTATAGATTTCTTTTTCCTATATGGTCTTTTATGTTTATAATTTTTTACATAATATCTTTTTCTTGATTTCTTATATTTATATTTTGATTTTTTGTATTTCTTATATTTCTTATGTCTTTTTCTTTTCTTATAATATCTTTCTTCACATCCTAATTGAGGTGATATTTTATCTTTGCAATATGCTAAATTTCTTATTAATATTTTTTCTATTTTTATTTCTTCTCTATATTTTTCACATAGATTTCTATACCATTGTTGTAAAAATTTTATTCTTGCTCCTGGGGTATCTACTGTTTTTGCTTCATCCCAACTCTTTATTATTTTTGAACTAAATGGTTCAGGTAATTTACTAAAATATAATCTTCTTATTTCTTTACTTTCTTCTATATTATATGTTCCTTTATAATAATATTCTTTAAATGCGCACGTATACCTATCTATATAGCACATATTACATATTGCTAGTCTTACCATTAAATTTCTATTTATATCTTTTTCTTTATTTTGCTCGTCTTCTGTTGTTATACTGCTAAATTCATCTCTTATAGTTATTTCATATTTTTTTAATATTTTTGTTGGTAGTATTTTAGTAGTTGTTGATGTTTCTTCTATTTTTTCATCTTCGTACCTATATTTAAGTACTCCTCCATAACTATATTCACTTGCATTTGCTTCTACTATATATGAAATTTTTTTTATCTTCGTCTGAGAATTGTAATTTTGGTAATTCTTTACAAAGTATTTTTATTTTCTGAACTTGTTTTTTATCTTCTTCGTTGTAATTATATTCTACATCCTTTTAAAAATTTTTCTGTAAAGGCCTTAGGTTCTCTGTTAATTTTGGTATATATTCTCTTACTTGGTTTACTAATCCTAAAAATGATTGTAATTTTTTTTTTGTATCTAATTCTTCTTTTGAATTTATTATTTTTTTTGTACTATATGTTGTTGCATTTTTACTCCACTTTTATCTATTTGTATTCCTAAAAATTTTATCTGTTTTTTCATAATTTCAGTTTTCTTTTCATTTAAACTTATTCCTGATTTTTCTATTATATCTGTAAATTATTCTA
>NW_025851972.1:269-1066 GCF_002878395.1 Capsicum annuum | reverse complement strand
TTTTTTGAATTTACGGTACTTTACAAAACGTAAAAAAATCTTTTTGAGTTTTTGGATTGTGAAAAACAAAAGTCATAAAGAAATCTAAAATAAACTACGACATTCCTCTCTTTTTTTTTTCGACTCACTTTTTCTATTATTTTCTTTTCTTTTTTGTTTTTACCTACGCACCTTACTCCTAACAATTTTTTTTTTTCAAAAATTAGTCTGTCAAATGACCACGTTACCCTTAAAAATGCAACAGTTAGCATGTAGGGATGCTTTAGAGGGGAGTCTCCTACAAAGGGCCATGTGGGTCCCGCTAGGTCTCCGTATGATGCACATAAGCATGACCTAAAGGCTGACCTACGTTGTGGTTTACTAACAAGGCTATTCTGGGGAGCGTATGGTCGATAGTGGCTGCTTTGCTTTCTACCTACTCCATAACACCGATGGCTCCCCCCCTAAAATAAGGGTGACTCAACTAGAGGTTGTGTACAACACTTGTACTACTGACGTGTTGCAGAAAGAAGGTCGGGGAGTGGACTCATGATGACAGATATAAAGCGGTAACACATAGGATAAATACTATAAACAAAGAGCACGAAAAAGCACAAAAGTGAAAAAATACACAAACAATAACCACAAACAATGCTTATACACTCGTAATACCAAACAAAGCCGATACGACTCAAAAAAAATAGCTCGAATTCTCATACTGTCCCCAGCAGAATCGCCAGAAGCTGTCACACCCCTTTTTTAAGTACTCCAAAAAATATGTATATTTTAAAGTTCGAAAGGGCTTTATTATTTAAGTG
>NW_025851972.1:0-169 GCF_002878395.1 Capsicum annuum | reverse complement strand
TGTATCGACTATTTTTTGGCATTATGAAATGTATAAACCACACAAAAGAACGCAAAATAATCAAACAATAAACAAAACAAAGCAGTCCAAAAACGTAAAGTCCAGTCCAATTATACACATCGCCCGCACCATTTATAAAAAACTTACTCCAACCTGCCCGCACCCGCAT
>NW_025851971.1:1017-5167 GCF_002878395.1 Capsicum annuum | reverse complement strand
AATGAAAAATAAAATACATTAGGTATAGATCCAATATAGAAAAATTAAAATACATACACTAAAAGAAAAAACACATTCTAATTATTATTATTATCATCATCATTAATGACAGCCGGCCAATCAACTCGCAGTAGTAGGGCTCTCATCAGCCTGTGCATCTCTCTGAACATTACCGCTCTCACAGTGACCAACTCGCTCTGTAGGTCATTAACTTACCTTTGAAGTTCCCGCACTGTGTCGCGTAGAATAGCAATGTTCGGAAAAGGATCAGCCATATCTAGAACACGCATGAATTGAAAAATATAAAGAAAAATGTCCACAATGTAATACAACGTATATGACCAACTGGTAAATTTATGCCAGAAAAAAAACTTACCTCAACGAGAAAGGAATATGGTCTTTGAAGAGAAGTGGTTGAAGATGTCACACGAAAGGAAAAAATGCAAGAAATAAATAGAGTTGAATGAAGATTGAGGGACCTATAATATAATCTGGACGTGTCAGGACAAAAGGCAGGACTGTTCAGCTCCATTGTATGAATTACATTCAAACTGGTGCATTTTGTTTTCTGTGAAAAGTTGCGACTTTTTCTTTTACACTAATTACTTCTTACCTTTTCATAGAGGTTTGAGACTCGATAAAAGTCATTATTATTGAGCTGTTGCAATAGATCGTCCAGTATTTTTAACAAATTTAGCATCTGTTGCAACAGATTAATGGATTGAATGTGAAACAGACGGCTGTCAAAATAGATTTATCATCTGTTGCAATAAATGGTTTGTATATGCAACAAGTAAGACATCTGATGCAACTTATGTATTATCTGTTGCAACATATGAACAGTATGTATAAAAAGTTGAAGAAGATGTTTTGATATCTTCTGACAATTGATTCATTAGTTTCAGTTTCAATAGATGGAGTATTCGATTCATTAGCTGCTTTGCATGTGTGAGATAAAAAGTCTTCACTTCTTTTTAATAGTTCCTCCGTTATGTATTAGTTGGGCCCTATGGGCTTGGCACACTAATTAATAAAAATATAAATTACGTGATTGTTTTAGCAAATTGGCCTTATTAATTATGATTAGAAAGTATAAATGTGAATAATATACTTTATGTAGTCATTTAATAATAAGGGTAATCTTGAAAGAATATAATAAAATTCTCTTGATTTTATAAATAGGAAAACTAAATTGAAACAAACATATTTAGAAAGAAGTAATCACATGCGTGCAGATTAATTAAAAAATAAGTCACGTCTATCGCAACAGATTTACCATCTATTGCAACATATAGATTATCTGTTGTGACAGATGGACCATATATTTGGAGGAGATATTTTGATTTCTTCCAACAGCTGATTCGTCAGTTGCAACAGATGGAGATTTTGATTCATCAGTTGTTTTGAATGTTTTAAGATAAAAAGTCACGACTCTTCACACCTCTATTTTAATAGTCATCACATTCATGCAGATGAATAAACAACACTGACATATCCTGATAGGGTAGGAAGAATAAGATGGCTGCAATGGATCCCATTTTCATGCATGCGAGTTATATATATTATTGATCAGGCTATCGTGAAGACACATAAAGTGCAATGATTTTGCGAATGCAGTTTTTTACCAATGATTAGAAACTGATCCTTCAAACAAGATCCTGAATTATACAATTTAGTTTGATAGGTGTGAACTGATAAGACCGAATGGTTCCAAGATGGTGGTGTCGATACCCCATTACAATTTAACGACACGATTCATGCACATTTTTTGGTATTTGGGGAAGGTTTTAAATTTTTGGGCAGTATAAATATCCAATAGTGATTGGACCGGTTTTAATGGCACAATGGACTTCTTGAAAGGCCTCCGAAGCCTCGCAATATAGCAAACAAAATAGAAATTACCCTGGTCCAAATTTATATGGATAGATTGGTGGAGGAGACTATTATACAGCAGAAGGTGTTTGGGAGAAAATCTATGCGGGAAGAGGGAGGTTGAGAAAGCCATATATCATCTTAGTACTTGTTTAAGAGGATACACAGGGTCAATTCCTCTTGACCATTATTCTTTTTCTTCAACAACTGATGGATTTTCATTTTTGGATACATTTTCACATTCGCATCTCATCCAGTTTTTTCATTTTTCATGTCAATTTCATAAGCTAATTTCGCTACACTTTCTTTCCGACCCTGTGTATCCTCTTAAACAAGTACTAAGATGATATATAGCCTTCTCAACCTCCCTCTTCCCACACAGGTTTTCTCCCAAACACCTTCTGTTGTATAATAGTCTCCTCCAATAACCCATCCATATAAATTTGGACCAGGGGAATTTCTATTAGTTCTATCGTTGTTTCCTGCATTGCGAGGCTTCGGAGGCCTTTCAAGAAATCCATTATGCCATTAGGTGGAGGAGACTATTATACAGCAGAAGGTGTTTGGGAGAAAATCTATGCGGGAAGAGGGAGGTTGAGAAAGCCATATATCATCTTAGTACTTGTTTAAGAGGATACACAGGGTCAATTCCTCTTGACCATTATTCTTTTTCTTCAACAACTGATGGATTTTCATTTTTGGATACATTTTCACATTCGCATCTCATCCAGTTTTTTCATTTTTCATGTCAATTTCATAAGCTAATTTCGCTACACTTTCTTTCCGACCCTGTGTATCCTCTTAAACAAGTACTAAGATGATATATAGCCTTCTCAACCTCCCTCTTCCCACACAGGTTTTCTCCCAAACACCTTCTGTTGTATAATAGTCTCCTCCAATAACCCATCCATATAAATTTGGACCAGGGGAATTTCTATTAGTTCTATCGTTGTTTCCTGCATTGCGAGGCTTCGGAGGCCTTTCAAGAAATCCATTATGCCATTAAAACCGGTCCAATCACTATTGGATATTTACACTGCCGCTAAAAACTTGAACCATTCCCCAAACTTGACATAAAAACATGACCATAAATCATCATTAAATTGTAACGGGATATCAACACTACCGTATTGGTCTCTCAGCCTTGCCAGTTTGAACCTAACAATCTTAACTGTAAAATTCCATATCTTGTTTGAAGAATTAATGTCTAATAGGTAAAGAACAAACATTCATAAAATCATTGTACTGGATGTATGTTTTCATGAGAGGTTGATCAGTAATACATACCTCCCGCATATAAAGTGGTTCCATCTGCAAGCAGCTTATTCCTCCGAACCCATCTTTACTCTAGCCTTTAATGCTGGATGGGCAAAAGTGGATCCAATTTCACTTTCTTTTGTCTGCAAACAAGAGAAATACATTTGATGTCAAACAAGAGAAGAACAAAAAGAACATTATAAAAGGGTAACACAAAATTGAGTGAATCAATAGATCACCAATATGATGCAACAGATTACCCATCTGTTCAACCGATGAGGCATCATTTGCAAAGGATGGATAACATATTGCAACAAATGGGTCATCTGTTTGAATAAATCAAACTAGCCTTGCTACTGGTTTGATTTCTTCAAAAAGTTATTCCATCTGTTCCAACAACTGATTCATCAGTTGCAACAGTTGAGGAAAATGTTGCAACACCACCAACAACAGCATCAACAATAAAGAAACAAACAAAACAACACCATATGTTCCAACACCATCCACAACACAAACATCACATGTTCCAACACAACCACCACCACCAAAGTACCAAACAAAAGACATAAAAAACCTAACTAATAACAAGAATTTTTAAGTTCTCCCAATAGATGACTTTCTTGCATATTTTAATAAAAACAACGGTTCGTTCATTCAAGACTTAAAAATCACCTTTTCTTCAGTTATCTCAATAAACAACAAACTAGTAATGGGTAAATCATTGATAGCAACAGATGTAAATAACTAATTTAAATGACATACAAAGAAGAAGACGAGATGAAAAGACCAACTTTGAACCATACCTGCAATGTCAAAAAAGCAACGGATCAGAACATCCAATTAAGTCAAGAAAAGATATTGATCGATTGAGATCCCAAAGGATCCTCATCCGAAAGAAGAGAGAAAAGAGAGAAACAAAGGAAACAACAAAGATAATTGAGAATAAAGAATAAAGAAGAGTTATGAGTTGAGTCTAGTCTAGACTACTTTATGGCTGAAGGAGAGAGAGTTCTAGGTATGG
>NW_025851971.1:0-917 GCF_002878395.1 Capsicum annuum | reverse complement strand
AAAAAGGAAACAACAAAGATAATTGAGAATAAAGAATAAAGAAGAGTTATGAGTTGAGTCTAGTCTAGACTACTTTATGGCTGAAGGAGAGAGAGTTCTAGGTATGGGGGGTTTTAAATATTCATTAATAACTTTTGAGGGGCACGAGGAGACGGTGACATTAAAAAGATCAGATAAGACTACTCACTCAGGAAATTTTTGAGTTATCAAAGTTGAATCGAGTAATATTTTTTATCGCCTTTGTATTTTAACTATTTTATCTCAACCAGGAAATACCTAAATTGCTTTATAAAAAGAAGGATCAAAAAATTTAAGTGCAACAGATGACTTAATCTGTTTGATAGTTTACAACAGATTCGTGATCTGTCACAATAAATGACGTAATCTGTTTGATAGTTTACAACAGATGCGTAATATGTTGCAACATATTACCTAATCTGTTTGATTTGATCCAATAGAAAAGACATATGTTGCAACAGGTTGAATATTTATTTATATATAATTTCAATTGAGTTCATATGTTAGACTAAAATCTTAATTGAATGTGAGTTCTCATAGGGTCAAATACAACTTTAATTGAGTCTTTTGGAAATTTCATGATAAGACGGTACTGCATTTCTCCAACCAGAGTCGTTGATCGATCACTCTGAGCCAAGCCGATTCTTACCACCTCATATGTTAGACTAATACCTTAATTGATTAATCTAGGACTAGGGCACTAATACCTTGATTGAATAATCTGGGACTAGGGGTGAGTTCTCATAAGGTCAACTACAACTTCAATTGAGTTTTTTGGCAATTGAATGATGAGACGATACTGCGTTTCTCCTGACTAAAGTCGTGGATTGATAACTCTGAGTCGAACCAATTCTTACTACCTCATATGTTAGACTAATACCTTAATTGATTAATCTAGG
>NW_025851970.1:492-1329 GCF_002878395.1 Capsicum annuum | reverse complement strand
GGCTCATATTCCCTTGCCCTTGGTACCCCACTGTCCGCGAACTCTGACTCTCACTTCTGTGCCCAAATTGATTTCCTCTGAACCCTTGGAACTGTGGTGGGGCACTAGCTGTAGAATAAGAGGACAATGGCCTAGATGGTCTAGCAGAAAACTGTGGTCTGAACGCTCCTTGGGATGCCATGAACTGCCCTATAGATTTGGCCCTCTTGGAATATCCTCTTTCTGATTCCTGTGTTCTTCTCCTCTACCTCTGATTTTCCATTTTTTGTGCAAAAGCTTGGCTTCTCGCTATGTCCATATCTTTGTTCAAAGCAGCAATAGTACAATCTCTAACCAGATATGGATCTAGCCTATCCACATATTGATGAACTCTGTCATCCATAGTAGCTACAACATTAGGATCATATCTCGACAAGGAATTAAATCGAAGACTGTACTCCCTCACGCTCATATTCCCCTGACGAAGATTTAAAAACTAATCTGCACGGGCCTGACGAATCTCGAATGGAAGATAATGATCAAGAAATGCCTCTTTGAACTCCTTCCAAGTAGCTGGGGGTGCATCAATACCCCTAGATCGTTACCAGTCCTCATACCAACATATAGCCTCTCCTTTAAATCTATACACCGCTAACTCCACTGTCTCTCTACCCGTTACATGCATAACATCCAAGGCCCTTTGAATTTGATCGATAAAGTCCTGTGGGTCCTCGTTAAGATCTGATCCAGTAAAAGTGGGAGGATCCATCTTAAGAAAATCCTGTGTTCGAAGGCTAGCCGCCCTATCTATAACACTAGGACCTGCAGTAGGAATGGCTTGCCCTTGAGCTTGCCCAG
>NW_025851970.1:0-392 GCF_002878395.1 Capsicum annuum | reverse complement strand
GGCTCATATTCCCTTGCCCTTGGTACCCCACTGTCCGCGAACTCTGACTCTCACTTCTGTGCCCAAATTGATTTCCTCTGAACCCTTGGAACTGTGGTGGGGCACTAGCTGTAGAATAAGAGGACAATGGCCTAGATGGTCTAGCAGAAAACTGTGGTCTGAACGCTCCTTGGGATGCCATGAACTGCCCTATAGATTTGGCCCTCTTGGAATATCCTCTTTCTGATTCCTGTGTTCTTCTCCTCTACCTCTGATTTTCCATTTTTTGTGCAAAAGCTTGGCTTCTCGCTATGTCCATATCTTTGTTCAAAGCAGCAATAGTACAATCTCTAACCAGATATGGATCTAGCCTATCCACATATTGATGAACTCTGTCATCCATAGTAGCTACA
>NW_025851969.1:686-3148 GCF_002878395.1 Capsicum annuum | reverse complement strand
GGACACTTCAAATGGCTTAACTAACAGTTCGGGTATTCTTTCGAACTTTTCAGCAACCAATGGAGTAACATAAGATAATGTAGAACCGGGATCAATTAAGGCATATACATCGAATGAAAAGATAGACAACGTACCCGTAACCACATCTGGGGAAGCCTCTAAATTCTGTCGATACGCTAGAGCATACGTACGATTTTGAGCCCCACTAAAACTCGTGGCTCCTCTATCACCTCTAATATGACCCATTGGTTGTGCACCCCTTCCTGAATAAGGCATCGATAATGATGATGCAACAAATGACCTCGTAGGTCGTGCCATACCCCCTATGCCTCTTCGTGGGCATTCTCTTATCATATACCCCGACATACCGCACCAAAAGCAAATATTGGTCCCCAGCTGACATGCGCCCAAATGATACCTTCCATATTTATTACATGGCTCTTGAGGAGGTCTCGATTGGCTCATATTCCCTTGCCCTTGGTACCCCACTGTCCGCGAACTCTGACTCTCACTTCTGTGCCCAAATTGATTTTCTCTGGACCCTTGAAATTATGGTGGGGCACTAGCTGTAGAATAAGAGGATAATGGCCTAGGTGGTCTAGCAGAAAACTGTGGTCTGAACCCTCCTTGGGATGCCATGAACTGCCCTGTAGATCTGGCCCTCTTGGAATATCCTCTTTCTAATTCCTGTGTTCTTCTCCTTTGCCTCTGATCTTCTATTTTCTGTGCAAAAGCTTGAATCCTCGTTATGTCCATATCTTTGTTCAAAGCGGCAATAGTACAATCTCTAACCAGATATGGATCTAGCCTATCCACATATTGATGAACTCTGTCATCCATAGTAGCTACAATATTAGGAGCATATCTCGACAAGAAATTAAATCAGAGACTGTACTCCCTCACGCACATATTTGCCTGACGAAGATTTAAAAACTGATCTGCACGGGCTTAACGAATCTCGAATGGAAGATAATGATCAAGAAATACCTCTTTGAACTCTTTCCAAATAGCTGGGGGTGTATCAATACCCCTAGATCGTTTTCAGTCCTCGTACCAATATATAGCCTACCCTTTAAATCTATACGCTGCTAACTTCACCGTCTCTCTACCCGTTACATGCATAACATCTAAGGCCCTTTGAATTTGATCAATAAAGTCCTGTGGGGCCTCGTTAAGATCTGATCCAGTAAAAGTGGGAGGATCCATCTTAAGAAAATCCTGTGTTCGAAGGCTAGCCGCCCTATCTGTACCACTAGGACCCGTGGTAGGAATGACTTGCCCTTGAGCTTGCCCAGCAACTATACGAGTCAAAATTTGTACTGCATTTCTAAGATCTTGATCAACAACATTAATAGGTGGCTCTGGGGATATAGTTCTCCTCCCCCTTATTTCTTCCGGAGTGGAGGAAGTTTCTGATGCATTCTCAGCTGGAGCCTCAGTTTGATTAGCTGGTATAGTGGGCGACTTACTAGTCCCCTCTTCGGCAGCCACATCTACTTGCTTACCGGTATTCTTGCTTCTGGTAACCGGCATCATTACTATAATAAGAGAAACAAACGGATTCAGTGGTCAACTATGACTTCATATACAATATAGGCTCTATCGCACGATCTAAGACATGAAGAAAAAAAACAACTCCTAAATGTCCATAGCCTCCTGTTTATAGATGCGGTTCACGACACACCGATAAACAAAATACTACGTAGACACGACTTTGTAGACTCACTAGGACGAACTTCTCTGATACCACTTTTGTCACGCCTCAAATCCTATTGGGGCGGACTGGTACCCATAATCGAGGAGACCTGGGAGAACCAGCTCATAACCTTATACTTCCCATGCATACCTCTATGACAACCCGAAATTCGGACAACATCATGTCGCATATAAAAGGAAATAATCACCTGTATAAGCTTGAGCACACATATATATGTATATACAATACTTGGCCGTTAGAGCTATCACGTCTATTAACAAAACACCACCTTGACTGTACATTAGGTCTACAAAGCCTCTTGACAATACACAGAGTTTAACTAAGGTCGGGACACACCCCGCCATATAACTAACTTCTATACAATACCAAAAGTGACTGGATATGACACGAAAAGCCTCAAAGCAAACTGGAGCTCACCAAAAGCAGTTGGATATCCTGACTCCTACTTGTGCGGTGTATGAGCCGAGGTACCTGTGCCTGCAGCATAAAATGCAGGTCCCCCGTGGGGGAAGTCAGTACAAAATATGTACTGAGTATGTAAAGCTGTAGATAATCACATATGATATAGGAGCTCAATAGAAATAAAAAACAAGTGAATAAATCGTAATAGGAGTGGACCACACTTACTAGAACTTGTGACAACCTTTACATTGTATTTATTCAACCACTTACCTTCGTTCTTATCATCTTTGTAATCATTACTGTATTGTACTGTGACCATTAGGCTGCCTCCATTACATATCAA
>NW_025851969.1:0-586 GCF_002878395.1 Capsicum annuum | reverse complement strand
GTTCTTATCATCTTTGTAATCATTACTGTATTGTACTGTGACCATTAGGCTGCCTCCAGCACATATCAACTGGGATTGACCCATGATAGGCTTATGCCCCTGGGATACCACCCATAAACACATAAATAGGGATCGATCCATGATAGGCTTATGCCCCTGGGATACCACTCGATAAGAGAGAACTTCCATCACTTAGTTCAATTAATCTTTGAGATTGTTATTTCGGTCGCCACCGCATTTCTGATACTTTGAAACAATGATACATCAATAAGAGACATATAAATAGACCATCAATGCAATAACAATGAAGTAAGAACTCATTGGCACATCAATGAAGTGTTTTTGAATCATCAATATCATAACAATAAAGTAGGAACTTATTGGTATATCAATAAAATATTTTGGAGTCATTAATAACACATGGATCTTGTTTGAGTAACCGGATACCTTCTGACATTCATTAGTGCAATAAACATGTAAGATTTGGAAAACAAGTAAGTATTGAAATGTCTTGACATCTTATAGGGTGGAAACAAGTTCATTGGTAACGTAGGACATCATACAAAACCATTATGGATCACATGTG
>NW_025851968.1:0-5264 GCF_002878395.1 Capsicum annuum | reverse complement strand
AAATAGGAATTTAATGTTAAAATTAGCAATATGTAATATATGCTACATAGATGAGTATACTTGCGCATTTAAAGAATATTATTATCAAGGATCATATAATACAAAAGAAAATAAATAAATAAGAAAATTATATTTTAGTAAATTACCTGAACTATTTAGTTCAAAAATAATAAAAAGTTGGGATGAAGCAAAAATAGTAGATACTCTAGGAGCAAGAATAAAATTTTTACTACAATGGTATAGAAACCTATCTGAAAAATATAGAGAAGAAATAAAAATGGAAAAAACATTAATAAGAAATTTAGCATGTTGCAAAGATAAAATAGCACCTCAATTTGGATGCGAAGAAAGATATTATAAGAAAAGAAAAAGGCATAAGAAGTATAAGAAATACAAAAAATCAAAATATAAGTATAAGAAACCAAGAAAAAGATATTATGTAAAAAATAATAAACATAAAAGACCATTTAGGAAAAAGAAATCTATAAAGGAATGTACTTGTTATAATTGCTAAAAATTAGGACATTTAGCTAGAGATTGTAAATTACCTAAAAACCCCAAAAATAAACAAATATCAGAAATAAAAATAGAAAATACACAATATATGCAGATAGATTATATAGATTACGAATTAAAAAGTGAAGACAGTATATATGAAATTTCAGAGAATGAAACAGATAATGAAATAGATAGTGAATTAGACGAATTAAATGACTGAAGAAGATATAAAAATAATAACAAAAGAAGAATATTTTAATGATGAAGGAACAGATCAAAAAATAATATTTGATAACAATGTATTTGATAAAATAAAAGAAAAAGAGTTAGACTTAAGTGTAGAAAAAATATTTAAAATACCAACAATAAAAAATATATTTACTAGGAAAAAGGAAGAATATTACGTAGTAAGTCAAAAGGAACATGCAATAGACTGAAGATAAACAAAAGGTAAAGCTAGTATACCACTACTAATAAAAAGGTTAATTAATAAAGAAATAAACGATATAAAAGTAGAGGAGACCCAATAAAATATGTACACCTTGGAGGTACAGAGATATTAATAAAAGCATGTTTTAGAGAAGGAATAGATACACCAATAGAATTATATTTAGCAGATGATAGGATTATAAGACCTATAGAAAAAAGCATAATAATTGCGACTAAAGGAAATTTAATATACCAGAAATTTAAATTTATAATAAGTTCAAATTATTCAGTAGTAATATGAGATAAAAATATAGATAAATCATTAGTATTATATTGGAACTAACCCCAGGAAGTAAAATATTTACAGCAAGATGTAAAAATCTATATGTATTAACAACAAAACATAAAATAACGGGAAAAAATAAAATTAATAAAATACAAATAGAAAGTCCTTTTGAATAATTTGTAAAAACAATTGATAATAATGATTATAGTTACAGAAATATAGACATAGAAGAAGATATAGAAATAATAAATGATAGAATAAGTACAACAAAAAGAATAGCTTATGAAAAACCAGAATCATCAAAAAGAACGAGTTATGAAACAAGTTCAATAGTTAATTTAAATCAATATTACATAACAAGAATAATAAACGAAAAAGAATATTTAATACTCTTAAATACAGGGCAAGAAAAAAATTATATAGCAAAATATCTAGTAAAAAATGAGGAAATAAAATCTGATAATAATATATGCCCAGATCTACCAAGAAGCTTAATAAACACTAAAAATATAGCAGAAAAATAATAATAATAGGAGTTAGACAAATGAAAATAGAATATAAAATAAAGGAGGAAATGCAAAAAGTAGACATAATATTAGGAATTAAATGGCTAGAACAAGTAAAACTAACATATAATAGGGAAAGATTATTCCTAAGAAGAGCTCTAACATGATATGAAAATATATGTATTAATGAAGACAGTAGTAGAAGGATATTATAGTAGGTATTATACGCCTATGATAGATACAGGAGTAGAAGTTAATTTATGTAGATATAATTGTTTACCAGAAAGTAAATAGGATAAATTAAAAACACCAATAATAGTTAAAGGATTTAATAATGAAGGAATCTTAATTACTTATAAAGCTAAGAATGTAAAAACACAAGTATGGGATAAAATATTAACAATAGAAGAAATCTATAATTATGAGCTAACATCAAAAGATATACTTTTAGGAATGCCGTTTTTAGATAAATTATACCCACATATAATAACTAGAACAGATTGGTGGTTTACAACACCATGTAAACAGAAAGTAAGAGCAAAAAGACTTATTAATAAAATAAGAAAGAAAACTGATTGGATAAAAAGGAGGTGAAAAAATTACACAAAAATTAGAAAATATAAAAAATACTGAAGATACAATAGAACTGGTCGTATTTTCAATAAATAAAAAGAAAATAACTATATTTTCAATAAATAAGATAGAAATAATTAAGAAAAAATTAGAACAATTATATAGTGAAGATCCATTAAAAGGATGGAAAAACATAAAACCACTATAAAATTTGAATTAATAGATTAAAATAGCATAATAAACCAGAAACCATTAACATATAATTTTGATGATTTAAAAAACTTTAAAATACATATAGAAGAATTATTAGAAAAACAATAGATACAAAACAGTAATAGTAAATACAATAGTCCAACATTTATAGTAAATAAACATAGTGAACAAAACAGAGGAAAAATTAGGATGGTTATTGATTATAGAAATTTAAATGCAAAAGCAATGACTTATAATTACCCAATACCAAATAAGATATTAAAAATAAGGCAAATAGAAGGATATAATTATTTTAGTAAATTTGATTGTAAGTCAGGATTTTACCATTTAAAGTTAGAAAAGAATCTAAGGAATTAACTGCATTTAAGGTACCACAAGGATTTTATGAATAGAATGTACTACCATTTGGATATAAAAATGCACCAGGTAGATATCAACATTTTATGGTTAGTTATTTTAAACAGCTACCTAATTGTATAGTATACATAGATGATATACTATTATATACAAAAACTAAAGAAGAACATTTAAAATTATTAAAACAGTTTACATATATAATAGAAAAATCAGGAATAAGTTAAAGTGAGAAGAAAGCAGAAATTATGAAAAATGAGATAGAATTTTTGGGAATACAAATAGATAAAAGTGGAGTCAAAATGCAACAACATATAGTACAAAAAAATAATAAATTCAAAAGAAGAATTAGATACAAAAAAGAAATTACAATCATTCTTAAGATTAGTAAACCAAGTAAGAGAATATATTTCAAAATTAGCATAAAACTTAAAATCATTACAGACAAAATTAAAAAAAGATGTAGAATATAACTATAACGAAGGAGATAAAAACAAGTTCAGAAAATAAAAATACTTTATAAAGAATTACCAAAATTACAATTTCCAGATGAAAATAGACAATTTATATATATAGTAGAAGCAGATGCTAGTGAATGTAGTTATGGAGGAGTACTTAAATATAGAGATGAAGGAGAAAGATTAGAACACCATTGTAGATACTACTCAGGTACGTTTAATTAAATAGAAATAAAATGGGAAATAAATAGAAAAGAGTTATGCTCATTATATAAATATTTATTAGCATTTGAGCCATATATTGTGTATAACAAATTTATTGTACGAACAGATAATACACAGATACGTTGGTGGTTAATAAAGAAAATACAAAATTCAGTTACAACAAAAGAGATTCGGAGACTAGTCTTGAGTATATTAAATTTTAAATTTACAATTGAAGTAATTAGTACTAACAAAAATGTTATTGCAGACTACATATCAAGACAAAGCTACACAGACTGATATAATATCTTTTCTAAAGCATCATCTTCTATTATATCAGTCTGTGTAGCTTTCTCTTGATATGTAGTTTGCAATAACATTTTTGTTAGTACTAATTACTTCAATTGTAAATGTAAAAGTTAATATATTCAAGACCAGTCTCCGAAATTCTTTTATTGTAACTGAATTTTGTATTTTCTTTGTTAACCACCAACGTACCTGTGTATTATCTGTTCGTACAATAAACTTGTTATATACAATATAAGGCTCAAATGCTAATAAACATTTATATAATGAGTATAATTCTTTTCGACTTATTTCCCATTTTATTTCTGTTTCATTAAACGTACCTGAGTAGTATCTACAATGGTGTTCTAATTTTTTTCTCCTTCATCTCTATATTTAAGTACTCATCCATAACTACATTCACTAGCATCTGCTTCTACTATATATATAAATTGTCTATTTTCATATGAAATTGTAATTTTGGTAATTCTTTACAAAGTATTTTTATTTTCTGAACTTGTTTTTATCTCCTTCGTTATAGTTATATTCTACATCTTTTTTTAATTTTGTCTGTAATGATTTTAAGTTTTATGCTAATTTTGAAATATATTCTCTTACTTGGTTTACTAATCTTAAAAATGATTGTAATTTATTTTTTGTATCTAATTCTTCTTTTGAATTTATTATTTTTTGTACTACATGTCATTGCATTTTAACTCCACTTTTATCTATTTGTATTCCCAAAAATTCTATCTAATTTTTCATAATTTCTGCTTTCTTCTCACTTAAATTTATTCCTGATTTTTCTATTATATTTGTAAACTGTTCTAATAATTTTAAATATTCTTCTTTAGTTTTTGTATATAATAGTATATCATCTATGTATACTATACAATTAGATAGTTGTTTAAAATAACTAACCATAAAATGATATCTACCTGGTGCATTTTTATATCCAAATGGTAGTACATTCCATTCATAAAATCCTTGTGGTACCGTAAATGCGGTTAATTCATTAGATTCTTCTTCTAACTTTAAATGGTAAAATCCTAATTTACAATCAAATTTACTAAAATAATTATATCCTTGTATTTGCCTTATTTTTAATATCTTATTTGGTATTGGGTAATTATAAGTCGTTGTTTTTGCATTTAAATTTCTATAATCAATAATCATCCTACTTTTTCCTCTGTTTTGTTCACTATGTTTATTTACTATAAATGCTGTGCTATTATGTTTACTATTACTTTTTTGTATATATTGTTTTTCTATAATTCTTCTATATGTATTTTAAATTCTTTTAAATCATCAAAATTATATGTTAATGGTTTCTGGTTTATTATGCTATTTTAATCTATTAATTCAAATTTTATAGTGGTTTTATGTTTTTTCCATCCTTTTAATGGATCTTCACTATATAATTGTTTTAATTTTTTCTTAATTATTTCTATCTTATTT
>NW_025851967.1:0-1645 GCF_002878395.1 Capsicum annuum | reverse complement strand
TTTTAATTTATTTATCTGATTTTAACTTGATATAAAATTTAAAAAAATAAATAAATTTTATGGCTTTAAATTAAAGATATGTAAAAATGGAAAATATTTTCTTAGTTGTGATTTTTAATATTAACGTTTAATAATTTTATTTATAATGTGGGTTGTTATATTTCTGTTTCTTTTCATTATCCTTTTATTTTTTTTATTTTTCTTTTATAATTCATTTTCAAAGTATTTCATAATTAGCCTATTGGCAAACTTCAGAAATGGTTATTGCTCTTCCCTTGATGCTGCTGCTTCTTCTTCTTGATGAATTAAAAGAAAGAAAAATAATTTGGTGCGCTAAAACTTTCTCTATATGAAAGATTTGTGAAAGGATCGGACCACAAAGATTTATTGTATGTAATCTTACCTGACATTTATGCAATTCCACGACTCAAGCGAACTCGTAATTTCTATGTCATATGACAACAACTTTAAAAATACATAACGAATTTATTGAGTATTCGTACTCGTATTGGTGTCTTACTAATTATGATTAATGTATGATGTTCATAGATAAATTATATTACTGTAGAGAATAAACGAAAGAGTAAGAAGTCGTTATAACTGTAACATAAAATTAAGCGTATATAAGTTTGACAAATTGTACATACAGTTTTTTCTTATTAAAATATATAATTCTATTCTTTCTCTAATAGTTTTATTTCATAATTGAGAATAATAATTGTTTAAAATAAAGTTGGAGATTAAAAAAAAATCACTTATACTTTAATGGATGTTGCATTTTCTTTTGTGTGAGTGTGTGTGTGTGTGTGCGTGTATATATATATATATATATGTCATAGAGAAGCTGATGTGGCACCTCTATCACATGACACTTGTCTTTTTTCTTCTTCTTTTTTGATATTTTTCTTAATTTTTTTATTTTAAAAAGACAAAAAATTATTTCCATTAATTTAATGATTTAGTGGTTATTTATTATGCAATAATTCATTCAATACAATAGAAAGGTATATTCACTTCATATTCACTTTTATCACTAATTAAAGTGAATAATTACTATATATATTTATGAATGCTTTTTCAAATTCTACATCCGTTTCTTTTCAATTCTTTTGTTCATGAATCAATAATAATTATTTAATCACGATTAAGCTTAATAATTAATACAAATTAATTATTATGTCTTTTAATCTCCTTCCACATTCATTATTTCTGTTCAAATTCTCCATTCATATGCAGTGCAGTACTTTATATTACTGTTGTAAGCTCATATCTAAATGTCATAATTTTTAATTTTTGGGGCTCTCGCTCCCTCTACGTATTATGTATGAAAAGTAAACGTTGTTTATAAATGGTTTAGTTTATTTTCAATTATTTTATGTTAAATAGAAATTGAATTATGCATCATGTGCAGAAAAGCAAAAAAGTAAAAGGAAGAATTTGACTTGTGAGATATGTATCTTAATCTTTTTTTGATAACTGTGATGTTTTTGTCATGTTGTCATCTCAGGTCATGTTTTAATTTATTTTTAAATTATTTTAGGTTAAATCGAAATAGAATTATGTATTTTGTTTAGGAAGATAAAGAAGTCAAGGAAGAATGTTGATGTCTGTTTGCATATTCATTGTTTTATTTATTTAATTTTTT
>NW_025851966.1:664-2635 GCF_002878395.1 Capsicum annuum | reverse complement strand
ATAAAAAATCATGTATGTTTTCAGTTTTTAGTATGAGGAGTTCTAGCTCACTTAGTTGTGTGAATCATGTTCCATGGATACATTAACTCCAAACTCAAGTCATGCAACTCATGACTCATGTACTCATGCTTTATATTATGTTTGGTTCCAGTTCTCATGCTACACTCCTAATGATCAGTAAAATTCAATCTATGTCATGTATGTCCTCAGTTTTGACCTCTTTGGTGAATCCATTTTATTGATACTCTATTCCTCAAGCCTTAGTTAAGTGTCATTTTATGCATAGTTTTCTTTCATGTTTTAGGTCCTCATGTTCTAACTTTCAGTGACCTCTCCTCATGTCATAATTAGTTGTAGTTCTATGTGTGTTTTTGTAATACCCCAAGAAATTTTTCATTAAAATTTTGTGCGTAAACGTGTTGGGTTCTATCTTCTAAAATGAATTATAAATTTTTCGTGCGAAATGTCTTAGATTATAACCCACCATTGCATAGAGTATCGAATAATATTTCAAAAGATATATGGATCAACCAAAATGAACACCCGAGCAACGAGTTATGAACATTCTAATCGAACCGTGCATAGTAGTGAACAGCAAAACGTGCTGGAAAAAGTATTGAGGCCTAGCGTATTTTTGCTCCAACTTTAAATGATCATAACTCCTTGTACACAGTGATATGGGTGAGATACTATATATCAATGGAAATATATGAGAGTCCTCTTTCTAATAAAATTGGTTTCATCCAATTTGAATATCGGAATAAAATGTTATGGTTGATCTACTTTAGACTATCCAAACAATCATCGAAAGGATAGATTCGAGATTTTTTTGATTTTTTGGTGCATTTTGGTCATTCCCGCTCACCCAAAATCCATCCAAACCCTATACTAAAGCCTATTAGAAGCATTATATGTTATATTTCATCAAACTTCCTTAAAATGAAAACCCTAAGCTCCTACATCCAACTTCAAAAATCTCCAAAGTTCACCATTAATTCTGCAAATTTATTCAAGATTCCAAGTTCCTAGTTCAAGAACTCCAAGAACCATCATTCAAAGGCACGATTAATATCTCAAAAAGGAGTATCGATCTAAAGTTCATCATTCAAGGTATGTGGGGTTTTTCAACAAGAACTCTCTTTCGTTCTTGTGCCCAAAAGTAATTTTCTTTACAAAGGCATGATTTTTATTTGATTTTTATGAATTTGAAGCATGAACCCATATCTTATGATTATATTATGAAATCTTGATGTTTATGATTTTGAAAAATGAATTTACATGTGTGGTGATATAAAGCATAAATCTTGAACGATATTTATCATTATTTTGATATTTGGGTCGTGAATTCCCATTGGAAATTATGTTTTTTTTGAGAAAGTGTGTGTTATAAGCACGTTGATGTTGGATATTTCAGATATTTTGAATGATTTGGCCTTTTAGTCTTAATGGAATTATTTTGAACTCTAGTGTGAAAGAAATCCACAACGTGGTTGATTTTGATAGATGGGAAGCATGATGGTTTCTGATGTATATTTATATATTACTGAAATTGTTTTGTTGTGGATTTTCTTTGAAATGATGTTAGTTAAGTCCGGAAGAAATCTTTAGCACTGAGTGGGAGGTATAAAACAACCTTACTTCCCTTGAACTACATGCCCCCGTAGGAGTAAGCCTAAGGCTGATTTATATAGTGATCACTAGTTTGTGTGGATTTGATATCGATAGTCCTACTCTGATGGAAAGGATAGGATCGCTCTCCCAAATATGGGTTGTACGTTGGACTCCATGTAGATCACATGGTTTATATCGGTTATAGGATCTCCTAGTGTATGTGTGTTTCCTTGTGTCTATGGTGAATGGTAAAGTGATTTGAAAGTGGAATTATGAAAATTATTCTTTCGAAAGATTTAAATGATATTTACATTATGAGAATTGATATTCTTGATGAACTAAAAGTGATTGACAAATTAT
>NW_025851966.1:0-564 GCF_002878395.1 Capsicum annuum | reverse complement strand
TAAAGATTTAAATGATATTTACATTATGAGAATTGATATTCTTGATGAACTAAAAGTGATTGACAAATTATATGATGACTCATATGTGTTATTGTACTTATTTCATCCTCTCATGATTATGATGATTTTCTTTGGGCTATGTGAGTCTTTCATACATCCTGCATATTTCTTATACATATTTATGATGATGATTTTTATACAACTGCATACACCCCCATATACTCAGTTTCTATCTATGGTACTGACCCACATCTTCGTATGTGGGCTGCATTTTCTCAGAATATAGGTTCAGGTGCTCAGTTCCAGGTTCGACAGTGAATCTTCAAGCACGCTGTTCTATATCCTCTATTGTGGTGATTCCTCATGTTCTGAGGATGTGATGTCTGATTTTGGTTTCACAAAATTATTTACGTTTGATAACTGAGTATGTGTTAGTTGGGGCATGTCTCAATGGCTCACTGGTTTTATTGATTTTCTTAGAGGCTTGTTAGACTAGTATAGATGTTGGGAGTTGACTAATAAGTCATATTTTGTTATCTTTCTGAAATTCTTTTATTCTTGGAT
>NW_025851965.1:2479-3320 GCF_002878395.1 Capsicum annuum | reverse complement strand
GTAATTCAATACAACCAAACCATGCAAAATAGTCCATAACCCTATTTCCATCACCTTTCAATAACAACCAATACATATAATCCTCTATCACATATATACATATGGAAAAGAACAAAGGCAAACAATATTCATACCTTAGAATTCACCTCTTGATTACTCAATCCTGTTTGCACAAATAATAGGTGTCGTTCGAAGCTCTCGAGATGACAAACGCAATTATCGGATTACTTTGAAATTTCTACGGTTGAATCAAAAGAATTTAAAGGTCAAATTTGGCTAGGGTTTGTTTTTTCTCAATGATTGATGATGAAAATGAGTTTTTAAACTCATATACATGTATATATACACATATACCCATCCATAATATAAGAGGAAATGACCAAAATGCCTTTAAAATTTAAATAATGTCAAATCTATCCTTTGGTGGACTGTTTTGATAAGCTAAATTAGATCGACCATAACTCTTTCCTCCGATATCGGATTTGGGTGAAACTGGAATCGTTGGAAGGATAATTCAAACGGATTTCATTTCATATAAAGTAGGCCACCCAGTTCGTCCTGTACAAGGATTTATGGTCGTTTGAAGTTGACCCTAAAAATCTGTTTTGATAGGCTGAAGTAAAACGAGTATAAATCCTTACTCAGATGTTGGATTTGGATGAAACCAATTGAATTGGAAAGAAGACTCAAAGATCTCTCTTTTCATAGGTCGTATCTCTCCCAGTTCATTATATTAAGGGAGTTATGATCGTTCGAAGTTGACCCAAAAATTCAGCTGGCCTCAGTAGTTTGTGTGCAGGAAATTTTCCTGCACACAAACTACTGAGGCCAGCTGAATTTT
>NW_025851965.1:0-2379 GCF_002878395.1 Capsicum annuum | reverse complement strand
GACCCTAAAAATCTGTTTTGATAGGCTGAAGTAAAACGAGTATAAATCCTTACTCAGATGTTGGATTTGGATGAAACCAATTGAATTGGAAAGAAGACTCAAAGATCTCTCTTTTCATAGGTCGTATCTCTCCCAGTTCATTATATTAAGGGAGTTATGATCGTTCGAAGTTGACCCAAAAATTCAGCTGGCCTCAGTAGTTTGTGTGCAGGAAATTTTCCTGCACATTTACTATTCCCAAATATCCCGGCCACCGTTTTATAGTTTTGAACTTACTCGATTATATCCGAAACCTATCCGTTTTTGGAAATCTTTATATCGTTGGAAAGCTTATTCAATAACCTTCTCATGGAACCATCGACGGGCAAATTTCGGTATAAATAAAATAAAAAAATTAATTCCATATAAATAAGATCAATACACGTACTTGAATATGCCAATAAACGTACTTGAATACGGGGTGTTACATCCTTCCCCCCTTTAGGACATTCGTCCTCGAATGTTAGCGTAGTTATTCAACCGAAACAAGTTCAAGTCCATCATTCATATTCACATCATCACATAAATACTATGCATATATAAATAAAAAACTTACTTGTTTATGTTCTAACTCCGTTTCTTGAACTTCATCTTCATATTTGAACAAATGAGGGTACTTATATTTCATTGCTTCCTCAACTTCCCATGTAATCTCTTCCCTTTGATGATTTCTCCAACGTACTTTAACAGATGATATCTCTTTGTTTCTCATCTTCTTAACTTGGCGATCTAGAATAGAAATAGGTACTTCCTCATAGGTAAGATCTTCCACAACTTGCACATCCTCAGTAGAAGTGATATGTTATGGATCTCCGATGCACTTTTGAAGCATTGACACATGAAATACCGGATGTACTAATGAGAGCTCTTGGGGTAGCTCTAATTCATATGTAACTTGTCCAAACCTTTGAGTGATCTTATACGGGCCTATATAACGTGGACTCAACTTCCCTTTCTTGCCAAATCTCATTACCTCTTTCATTGGTGATACCTTCAAAAATACCCAATCACCTATAGAAAACTCTAGCTCTCTCCTTCTACTATCCGCATATGACTTTTGTTGACTTTGGGATGTTTTCAGTCGTTGCTGAATTACTTTAACCTTCTCTATGGCTTGATAAACAAGATCCGGTCCGAACAAAAGAGTTTCACCCACTTCGAACCATCCTATTGGTGATCTACACTTCCTTCCATATAAAGCTTTATATGGTGCCATTTTGATACTTGAATGATAGCTATTATTGTAGGCAAACTCAATAAGAGGTAAATGATCATCCCAGTTGCCCTTAAAATCTATTACACAAGCTCGTAGCATATCTTCAAGTGTTTGGATGGTATGTTTTGCTTGTCCATCTGTTTGAGGGTGAAAATTTGTACTCAACTTCACTTGTATTCCCAAACACCTCTGAAAAGACTTTCAAAAGTTTGTGGTAAATTGGATTCCCCGATCTGATATAATAGAGATTGGCACTCCATGTAATCGGACTATCTTTTTAATGTACAGCTTTGCATACTCTTCAACTGTGTAAGTGGTCCTAACTGGTTGGAAATATGCCGATTTGGTAAGCCTATCAACAATCACCCATATAGAATCAAACTTTCAGGATGTACGAGGCAAACCAATAACGAAATCCATGTTGATCATGTCCCACTTCCATCTTGGAAGATCAATGCATTGCATATAACCTCTGGGTTTTTGGTGCTCACCTTTAACTCTTTGACAATTTGGACATTCAGCTACAAATTCTACAATGCTCTTCTTCATGTCATTCCACCAATACATATCTTTCAAATCTCGATACATTTTGGTTGATCTTGGATGAATAGAATACCTTGCGCAATGTGCCTCTATCATAATCTTCTTTCTTAGCCCGTCTACATCTGGCATACACAATCGGTTTTGGCACTGAAGTACTCCTTCTCGCGTAAGCTCAAATGCCTTGGTCGCACCACTCTGAACGTTCTCCTTAAGCTGTAATAAAATAGGATCTGCATATTGCTTCTCTTTCACTTCAGCTACTAATGAAGATTCTGCAGCATTATGTACGATAAGCTCTTTATCCGGAGTTTCAAGAAGGCGAACTCCCAAACTATCTAATTGGTGAAGATCTTTAATCATCCCTTGCCTTTCTATAGGCGCCATCATAGCCTTACGACTTAACACATCAGCTACCACATTTGCTTTCCCTGGATGGTACAAGATATCAACATCGCAGTCCTTTAATAGTTCAAGCCATCTCCGCTGCCTTAAAATTAGATCTTTATGATTAAAAATATATTGCAATCTCTTATGGTCAGTATATATATCAACATGAACCCCATATAAGTAGTGGCACCATA
>NW_025851964.1:481-1383 GCF_002878395.1 Capsicum annuum | reverse complement strand
CTGGATGTATTTGTGATAGTTTTTATAGATGATATTCTAGTTTATTCTAGATCAGAAGAGGACCATGCCAATCACTTACGACAGGCATTGCAGACTCTTCGTGAATGTAAGCTTTATGGAAAGTTCTCTAAATGTGAGTTTTGGTTAAAGTCGGTGGCATTTTTTGGCCATATTGTATCTACTGAAGGGATAAAGGTTGATGCTCAAAAGATAGAAGCTGTGAAGAACTGGCCAAGGCCCACAACGCCTACGGAGATTCGTAGTTTTCTCAGGTTGGCCGGTTATTATAGAAGGTTTGTTAAAGTCTTTTCTTCCATTTCAGCACCCTTAACCAAGCTAACCCATAAAGCATCCAAATTCCAATGGAATGATGCCTGTGAGAAGAGTTTTCAAGATTTAAAGAACAAGTTGATTTCTACACCCGTGTTGGTACTTCCAGAAGGCACCGAAGGGTATACAATGTATTGTGATGCTTCCAGAATTGGTTTAGGATGTGTATTGATGCAGCATGGTAAGGTAATAGCATATGCTTCTAGACAATTGCAGTCACATGAGAAAAATTATCCTACACACGATCTTGAGCTGGCAGCAGTTATTTTTGCTTTAAAGATATGACGCCACTACTTATATGGGGTTCATGTTGATATATCTACTGACCATAAGATCTTGCAATATATTTTTAATCAGAAGGATCTAAATTTAAGGCAGCGGAGTTGGCTTGAACTATTAAAGAACTACAATGTTGATATCTTGTACCATCTAGGGAAAGCAAATGTGGTAGCTGATGCGTTAAGTCGTAAGGCTATAATGGCGCCTATAGTAAGGCAAGGGATGATTAAAGATCTTCACCAGTTAGCTAGTTTGGGAGTTCGCCTTCTTGAAACTCCGAATAAAGAGCTTAT
>NW_025851964.1:0-381 GCF_002878395.1 Capsicum annuum | reverse complement strand
CTGGATGTATTTGTGATAGTTTTTATAGATGATATTCTAGTTTATTCTAGATCAGAAGAGGACCATGCCAATCACTTACGACAGGCATTGCAGACTCTTCGTGAATGTAAGCTTTATGGAAAGTTCTCTAAATGTGAGTTTTGGTTAAAGTCGGTGGCATTTTTTGGCCATATTGTATCTACTGAAGGGATAAAGGTTGATGCTCAAAAGATAGAAGCTGTGAAGAACTGGCCAAGGCCCACAACGCCTACGGAGATTCGTAGTTTTCTCAGGTTGGCCGGTTATTATAGAAGGTTTGTTAAAGTCTTTTCTTCCATTTCAGCACCCTTAACCAAGCTAACCCATAAAGCATCCAAATTCCAATGGAATGATGCCTGTGAG
>NW_025851963.1:0-4008 GCF_002878395.1 Capsicum annuum | reverse complement strand
TGGAGTCATCAATGCCATAACAATGAAGTAGGAACTTATTGGTATATCAATGAAATATTTTGGAGTCATTAATAGCACATGGATCTTGTTTGAGTAACCGTATACCTTCTGACATTCATTAGTGCAATAAACATGTAGGATTTGGAAAACAAGTAAGTATTGGAATGTCTTGACATCTTGTAGGGTGGAAACAAGTTCATTGGTAATGTAGGACATCATACAAAACCATTATGGATCACATGTTACTGAATAACTTTGGAAACTTTCATAATAGAACAATTGTTCACTTTCATGCCAAAGATATGGTATAGAGTACGCTTTACATACCTGATTGTCAACCTTCAATACTAGGTCCCAAATGGATTTCCCGTCTTTTCGGATTACTTATCTACAATGAACATATATAGCAATCTAGTATTAGTGACCAAACGCCACAATTCAATTATTTGAATTCACCAAACTAGTGGTTAAGTAGTAAGCCTTAATTACACCATAAAGGGTGTCACTTTAACCCTCTTATACTCCAATTACATTCACATTCCATGCATATTCATACAACATTCTCCAATATCAAGTTTGGATTCATTTATCCTTCCAACCAATCCATTAAACCAAATTGAGCCATAGACATAAATAATCATCAATTCAATAGTATATCACCATATCCACCTTCCATAACTCAATTACCATATCCACCTTCCACAATTCAATATAACCAAACCATGCAAAATAGTCCATAACCCTATTTTCATCACTTTTCAATAACAACCAATACATATAATCCTCTATCACACATATACATATGGAAAAGAGCAAAGGCAAACAATATTCCTACCTTAGAATTAACCTCTTGATTATGCAATATTGTTTGCACAAATAATAGGTGCCGTTCGAAGCTCTCGAGATGACAAACGCAGTTATCGGATTACTTTGGAATATCTACGGTTGAATCAAAAGTAATTTAAAGGTCAAATTTGGCTAGGGTTTGTTCTTTCTCAATGATTGATGATGAAAATGAGTTTTTGAACTCATATACATGTATATATACACATATTCCCGTCCATAATATAATGGGAAATGACCAAAATGCCTTTAAAATTTAAATAATGTCAAATCTGTCCTTTGGTGGACTGTTTTGTTAAGCTATAGTAGATCGACCATAACTCTTTGCTCCGATATTGGATTTGGGTGAAATTGGTATCGTTGGAAGTATAATTCAAAGGGTTTTCATTTCATATAAAGTAGTCCACCTAGTTTGTCCAGTACAAGGAGTTATGGTCATTTGAAGTTAACCCTAAAAATCTATTTTGATAGGCTAAAGTAAAACGGGTATAACTCCTTACTCAGATGTTGGATTTGGATGAAACCAATTGCATTCGAAAGAAGACTAAAAGATCTTTATTTTTATAGGTCGCAGATCTCTCAGTTCATTATATTAAGGGAGTTTTGATCATTCGAAGTTGAACCAAAAATTCGGCTGGCCTCAGTAGTTTGTGTGCAGGAAATTTTCCTGCACATTTACTATCCCCAAATATCCTGGCCACCGTTTTATAGTTTCTAACGTGCTTGATTATATCCAAAACCTATCCATTTTTGGAAATCTTTATATCGTTGGAAAGCTTATTCAATAAACTTCGCATGGAACCATCGACGGGCAAATTTCGGTATAAATAAAATAAAAAAATTAATTCTATATAAATAAGACCAATACACGTACTTGAATACGCCAATACACGTACTTGAATACGAGGTGTTACATCCTTCCCCCCTTTAGCACATTCGTCCTCGAATGTTAGTGTAGTTATTCAACCGAAAAAAGTTCAAGTCCATCATTAACATTCACATAAATACTATGCATATATAAAAAAAAACTTACTTGTTAATGTTCTAACTCTGTTTCTTGAACTTACTCTTCATCTTTGAACAAATGAGGGTACTTAGATTTCATTGCTTCCTCATCTTCCCATGTAATCTCTTCCCTTTGACGATTTCTCCAACGTACTTTCACCGATGCTATCTCTTTATTTCTCATCTTCTTAACTTGGCGATCTAGAATAGCAATAGGCACTTCCTCATAGGTAAGATCTTCCCAACTTGCACATCCTCAGTAGAAGTGATATATGATGGATCTCCGATGCACTTTCGAAGCATTGACACATGAAATACCGAATGTACTGATGAGAGCTCTTGGGGTAGCTCTAATTCATATGCAACTTGTCCAAACCTTCGAGTGATCTTATACGGGCCTATATAATGTGGACTCAACTTTCCTTTTTTGCTAAATATCATTACCCCTTTTATTGGTGATACCTTCAAAAATACCCAATCACCTATAGAAAACTCTAGCCCTTTCCTTCTACTATCCGCATATGACTTGTGTCAACTTTGGGCTATTTTCAGTCATTGCTGAATTACTTTAACCTTCTCTATGGCTTGATAAATAAGATCCGGTTCGAACAAAGAGTTTCACCCACTTCGAACCATCCTATTTGTGATCTACACTTCCTTCCATATAAAGCTTCATATAGTGCCATTTTGATACTTGAATGATAGCTATTATTGTAGGAAAACTCAATAAGAGGTAAATAATCATCCCAGTTGCCCTAAAAATCTATTACACAAGCTCGTAGCATATCTTCAAGTATTTGGATGGTACGTTCTGCTTGTCCATCTGTTTGAGGGTGAAAAGCTGTACTCAACTTCATTTGTGTTCCCAAACACCTCTAAAAAGACTTCCAAAAGTTTGCGGTAAATTGGGTTCCCCAATTTGATATAATGGAGATTGGCGCTCCATGTAATTGGACTATCTATTTAATGTACAGCTTCGCATACTCTTCAACTGTGTAAGTGGTCCTAACTGGTAGGAAATGTGCGGATTTGGTAAGCCTATCAACAATCACCCATATAGAATCAAACTTCCGGGATGTACGAGGCAAACCAATAATGAAATCCATGTTGATCATGTCCCACTTCTATCTTGGAAGGTCAATGCATTGTATATAACCTTCGGGTTTTTGGTGCTCAACTTTAACTCTTTGACAATTTGGACATTCAGCTACAAATTCTGCAATGCTCTTCTTCATGTCATTCCACCAATACATATCTTTCAAATCTTGATACATTTTGGTTGATCCTGGATGAATGGAATACCTTGAACAATGTGCCTCTATCATAATCTTCTTTCTTAGCCCGTCTACATCCAGCACACATAATCGATTTTGGAACTGAAGTATTCCTTCTCACGTAAGCTCAAATGCCTTGGTCGCACCACTCTAAACGTTCTCCTTAAGCCGTAATAAAATAGGATCTGCGTATTGCTTTTCTTTCACTTCAGCTACTAATAAAATTCTGCAGTATTATGTACATAAGCTCTTTATCCGGAGTTTTAAGAAGGCGAACTCCCAAACTATCTAATTGGTGAAGATCTTTAATTATCCCTTGACTTTCTATAGGCGCCATCATAGCCTTACAACTTAAAGCATCAGCTACCACATTTGCTTTCCCTGGATGGTACAAGATATCAACATCCTAGTCCTTTAATAGTTCAAGCCATCTCCGCTGCCTTAAATTTAAATCCTTCTGATTAAAAATATATTGCAAGTTCTTATGGTCAGTATATATATCAACATGAACCCTATATAAGTAGTGGCTCCATATCTTTAAAGCAAAAATAACTGCAGCTAGCTCAAGATCGTGTGTAGGATAATTTTTCTCATGTGGCCGCAATTGTCTAGAAGCATATGCTATTTCCTTACCAAGCTGCATCAATACATATCCTAAACCAATTCTGGAAGCATCACAATATACTGTATACCCTTCGATGTCTTCTGGAAGTACCAACACGGGTGTAGAAATCAACTTGTTCTTTAAATCTTGAAAAATCTTCTCACAGGCATCATTCCATTAGAATTTAGATGCTTTATGGGTTAGCTTGGTTAAGGGTGATGAAATGGAAGAAAAACCTTTAACAAACCTTTTATAATAACCAGCCAACCCGAGAAAACTATG
>NW_025851962.1:3337-4278 GCF_002878395.1 Capsicum annuum | reverse complement strand
ATACAACAGCCTCCAATATCAAGTTTGGATTCATTTATCCTTCCAACCAATCCATTAAACCAAATTGAGCCATAGACATAAATAATCATCAATTCAATAGTATATCACCGTATCCACCTTTCATAACTCAATTACCATATCCACCTTCCACAATTCAATACAACCAACCATGCAAAATAGTCCATAACCCTATTTCCATCACCTTTCAATAATAACCAATACATATAATCCTCTATCACACATATACATATGGAAAAGAACAAAGGCAAACAATATTCATACCTTAGAATTCACCTCTTGATTATGCAATCCTATTTTAACAAATAATAGATGTCGTTTGAAGCTCTCGAGATGACAAACACAGTTATCGGATTACTTTGGAATTTCTACGGCTGAATCAAAAGTAATTTAAAGGTCAAAATTGGCTAGGGTTTGTTATTTCTCAATGATTGATGATAAAAATGAGTTTTTGAACTCATATACATGTATATATACACATATTCCCGTCCATAATATAATAGGAAATGACCAAATTGCCTTTAAAATTTAAATAGTGTCAAATCTGTCCTTTTGTGGACTATTTTGATAAGCTAAAGTAGATCCTCCATAACTCTTTGCTCTGATATCGGATTTAGGTGAAATTGGTATCTTTGGAAGGATAATTGAAAGGGATTTCATTTCATATAAAGTAGGACACCCTGTTCATCCTGTACAAGGAGTTATGGTCGTTTGAAGTTGACCCTAAAAATCTATTTTGACAGGCTGAAGTAAAACGAGTATAACTCCTTACTCAGATGTTGGATTTGGATGAAACCAATTGCATTGGAAATAAGACTCAAATATCTTTATTTTCATAGGTTGCAGCTCTCTCAGTTCATTATATTAAGGGAGTTATGGTCGTTCGAAGTTGACCCAAAAATTTGGCTGGCCTCAGTAGTTTG
>NW_025851962.1:0-3237 GCF_002878395.1 Capsicum annuum | reverse complement strand
CAGAAGTAAAACGAGTATAACTCCTTACTCAGATGTTGGATTTGGATGAAACCAATTGCATTGGAAATAAGACTCAAATATCTTTATTTTCATAGGTTGCAGCTCTCTCAGTTCATTATATTAAGGGAGTTATGGTCGTTCGAAGTTGACCCAAAAATTTGGCTGGCCTCAGTAGTTTGAGTGCAGGAAATTTTCCTGCACATTTACTATTCCCAAATATCCCGGCCACCGTTTTATAGTTTCGAACGTGCTAGATTATATCTGAAACCTATTTGTATTTGAAAATCTTTATATCATTGAAATGTTTATTCAATAACCTTCGCATGGAACCATCGACGGGCAAATTCCTATATAAATAAAATAAAAAAGTTAATTCCATATAAATAAGACCAATACACGTACTTGAATACGCCAATACACGTACTTGAATACGGGGTGTTACATCCTTCCCCCATTTAGGACATTTGTCCTCGAATGTTAGCGTAGTTATTCAACCGAAACAAGTTCAAGTCCATTATTAACATTCACATCATCACATAAATACTATGCATATATATAAAAAAACTTACTTGTTAATGTTCTAACTCCATTTCTTGAACTTCCTCTTCATCTTTGAACAAATGAGGGTACTTAGATTTTATTGCTTACTCAGCTTCCCATGTAATCTCTTCCCTTTGACGATTTCTCGAACGTACTTTCACAGATGCTATCTCTTTATTTCTCATCTTCTTAACTTGGAGATCTAGAATAGCAATAGGCACATCTTAATAGGTAAGATCTTCTGCAACTTGCATATCCTCAGTAGAAGTGATATGTGATGGATCTCCGATGCACTTTCGAAGCATTGATACATGAAATACCGGATGTATTGATGAGAGCTCTTGGGGTAGCTCTAATTCATATGCAACTTATCCAAACCTTCGAGTGATCTTATATGGGCCTATATAATGTGGACTCAACTTTCCTTTCTTGCCAAATCTCATTACCCCTTTCATTGGTGATACCTTCAAAAATACGCAATCACCTATAGAAAACTCTAGCCCTCTCCTTATATTATCTGCATATGACTTGTGTCGACTTTGGGCTGTTTTCAGTCGTTGTTGAATTACTTTAACCTTCTCTATGGCTTGATAAATAAGATCTGGTCCGAACAAAAGAGTTTCACCCACTTTGAACCATCCTATTGGTGATCTACACTTCCTTCCATATAAAGCTTCATATGGTGACATTTTGATACTTGAATGATAGCTATTATTGTAGGCAAACTCAATAAGAGGTAAATGATCATCCCAGTTGCCCTTAAAATCTATTACACAAGCTCATAACATATCTTCAAGTGTTTGGATGGTACGTTCTGCTTGTCCATCTGTTTGAGGGTGAAAAGCTGTACTCAACTTCACTTGTGTTCCCAAACACCTCTGAAAAGACTTCCAAAAGTTTACGATAAATTGGGTTCCCCAATTTGATATAATATAGAGATTGGCACTCCATGTAATCGGACTATCTCTTTAATGTACAGCTTTGCATACTCTTTAACTATGTAAGTGGTCCTAACTGGTAGGAAATATGCGGATTTGGTAAGCCTATCAACAATCACCCATATAGAATCAAACTTTTGGGATGTACGAGGCAAACCAATAACAAAATCCATGTTGATCATGTCTCACTTCCAGCTTGGAAGATCAATGCATTGCATATAACCTCCGGGTTTTTAGTGCTCAACTTTAAATCTTTGGCAATTTGGACATTCATCTACAAATTCTGCAGTGCTTTTATTCATGTCATTCCACCAATACATATCTTTCAAATCTTGATACATTTTGGTTGATCCTGGATGAATGGAATACTTTGAACAATGTGCCTCTGTCATAATCTTCTTTCTTAGCTCGTCTACATCCGGCACACACAATTGGTTTTGGCACTGAAGTACTCCTTCTCGTGTAAGCTCAAATACCTTGTTCGCACCACTCTGAACATTCTCCTTAAGCAGTAATAAAATAGGATCTGCATATTGCTTCTCTTTCACTTCAGATACTAATGAAGATTCCACAGCATTATGTACGATAAGCTCTTTATCCAAAGTTTCAAGAAGGTGAACTCCCAAACTAGATAACTAGTGAAGATCTTTAATCATCCCTTGCGTTTCTATAGGCGCCATCATAGCCTTATGACTTAATGCATCAGCTACCACATTTGCTTTCCCTGGATGGTACAAGATATCAACATTGTAGTCCTTTAATAGTTCAAGCCATCTCCGCTGCCTTAAATTTAGATCCTTCTGATTAAAAATATATTGCAAGCTCTTATGGTCAGTATATATATCAACATGAACCCCATATAAGTAGTGGCGCCATATATTTAAAGCAAAAATAACTGCTGCCAGCTCAAGATCATGTGTAGGATAATTTTTCTCATGTGGCTGCAATTGTCTAGAAGAATATGCTATTACCTTACCATGCTGCATCAATACACATCCTAAACCAATTCTGGAAGCATTACAATACACTGTATACCCTTCGGTGCCTTCTGGAAGTACCAACATGGGTGTAGAAATCAACTTGTTCTTTAAATCTTGAAAACTCTTCTCACAGGCATCATTTCATTGGAATTTGGATGCTTTATGGGTTAGCTTGGTTAAGGGTGCTGAAATAGAAGAAAAGCCTTCAACGAAACTTCTATAATAACTGGCCAACTCGAGAAAACTATGAATCTCCATAGGCATTGTGGGCCTTGGCCAGTTCTTCAAAGCTTCTATCTTTTGAGCACCAACCTTTATCCCTTCACTAGATACAATATGACCCAAAAATGCCATCGACTTTAGCCAAAACTCACATTTAGAGAACTTTACATAAAACTTACAATCACGAAGAGTCTACAATGCCTGTCGTAAGTGATTGGCATGGTCCTCTTCTGATTTAGAATAAAATAGAATATCATCTATAAAAACTATCACAAATACATCTAGGAATGGCTTAAACACCCTATTCATCAAATCCATAAAAGTTGCAGGTGCAGTTGTTAGCCCAAATAAAATAACTAAAAACTCATAATGACCATACCGTGTTTGAAAAGCTGTCTTAGGTATATCTTTCTCTTTGACCTTACTTAGTGGTAACCTGACCTCAAATCAATCTTAGAAAAGCACTTGGTGCTCTGTAACTGATCAAATAAATCATCAATTCTTGGTAGAGGATATTTATTCTTAATAGTCACCTTATTCAATTGCCGATAATCAAT
>NW_025851961.1:4130-5483 GCF_002878395.1 Capsicum annuum | reverse complement strand
GTAAAACCATATAATATAGAGCATGCACAATTATCTATAACATATAATAGAGAGAAATTATTCTTAAGAAGAGCTTTAACATCATATGAAAATATATGTATTAATGAAGATAGTAGTAGAAGGGTATTACAGTAGATATTATACGCTTATGATAGATACATGAGCAGAAGCTAATTTATGTAGATATAGTTGTTTGCCAAAAAGTAAATGGGATAAATTAAAAACACCAATAATAATTAAAAGATTTAATAACGAAGGAAGCTTAATTAATTATAAAGCTAAGAATGTAAAAACACAAGTATGGGATAAAATATTAATAATAGAAGAAATCTATAATTATGAGCTAACATCAAAAGATATACTTTTAGAAATGCTGTTTTTAGATAAATTATACCCACATATAATAACTAGAACGGATTGGTGGTTTACAACACTATGTAAACAGAAAGTAAGAGCAAAAAGAGTTACTAATAAAATAAGAAAGAAAACTGATTGGATAGAAGAAAATGAAAAAATTACACAAAAATTAGAAAATATAAAAAATACTGAAGATACAATAGAACTAGTCGTATTTTCAATAAATAAAAAGGAAATAACTATATTTTCAATAAATAAGATAAAAATAATTAATAAAAAATTAGAATAATTATATAGTGAAGATCCGTTAAAAGGATAGGAAAAATATAAAACTACTATAAAAATTGAATTAATAGATAAAAATAGTATAATAACTCAAAATCCATTAACATATAATTTTGATGATTTAAAAGAATTTAAAATGCATATAAATAAATTATTAGAAAAACAATATTTACAAAAAAATAATAGTAAACACAATAGTGCAGCATTTATGGTAAATAAACATAGTGAACAAAAAAGAGGAAAAAGTAGAATGATTATTGATTATAGAAATCTAAAAGAAAAAACTACGACATATAATTACCCAATACCAAATAAGATATTAAAAATAAGACAAATATAAGGATATAACTACTTTAGTAAATTTGACTGTAAATCAGGATTTTACCATTTGAAGTTAGAAGAAAAATCTAAGGAATTAACCGCATTTACGGTACCACAAGGATTTTATGAATGGAATGTACTACCATTTGGATATAAAAATGCACCAGGTAGATATCGACATTTTATGGATTTTTAAACAATTGCCTAATTGTATAGTATATATAGATGATATACTATTATATACAAAAACCAAAGAAGAACATTTAAAATTATTAGAACAATTTACGGATATAATAGAAAAATCGGGAATAAGTTTAAGTGAAAAGAAAGCTGAAATTATGAAAAACCAGATAGAATTTTTAGGAATACAAATAGATAAAAGTGGAGTAA
>NW_025851961.1:0-4030 GCF_002878395.1 Capsicum annuum | reverse complement strand
CAACAACATATAGTACAAAAAATAATAAATTCAAAAGAAAAATTAGATACAAAAAAGAAATTACAATCATTTTTGGGATTAGTAAACCAAGTAAGGGAATATATATCAAAATTAGCAGAAAATCTAAAGCCTTTACAGAAAAAATTAAAAAAAGATGTGGAATATAATTATAACGAAGAAGATAAAAAAACAAGTCCAAAAAATAAAAACACTTTGTAAAGAATTACCAAAATTATAATTTCCAGACGAAAATAGAAAATTTATATATATAGTAGAAGTAGATGCTAGTGAATGTAGTTATGGAGAAGTACTTAAATATATGTATGAAAATGAAAAAATAGAACATCATTGTAGATGTTATTCAGGAACGTTTAATGAAATAGAAATAAAATGGAAAATAAATAGAAAAGAATTATGTTCATTATATAAATGTTTATTAGCATTTGAGCCATATATTATATATAACAAGTTTATTGTACGAACAGCTAATACACAGGTACGTTGGTGGCTAACAAAGCAAATACAAAATTCTGTTACAACAAAAGAGATTCGGAGACTAGTATTAAATATATTAAATTTTACATTTACAATTGAAGTAATTAGTACTAATAAAAACGTTATTGCAGATTATATATCAAGACAACGCTACACAGACTGATATAGTAGAAGATTATGCTTTAGAAAAGATATTTAAAATCCTAACTATGCTTTCAATGAAAGTGGATAGTATGGGTAATGAAATAGAAAAGCTAAAGACTAATGAAGATAAACTGAAGCCTGTAGCTACAAATCAGCTAACTCAGTAGTGTGCTGAGCTATGTCGATCGGAAGACATTAAAATTTCAGAGATAGAAGAAGACGTTGGGGCACTCCGTAAAACCCATAACATTTATCAATGTACAATTGCAGGTATAAGCAAATGAGTTATTAGACAAAGATACCAGAATATGAACTTAAATAAGACATTTGAAAAACCATTTACACAAAAAATACAAAAAGACCTCTTGAACATACTCCCATAAATTACCACATATCGAGATAGTCTGAACCAAGATAAAAAAGTTTATAACTATACAGCCCAAAAATACATAGAAAATATTTACCGAGTACAAACTTTTCTAAACCTTAACCCAGAGTAACAGATATCAAAAAACCCAACACAAACTATATAACCCAAAGATTACAAGGTCACAACAAGCTAATTGCACTACCCAAAATCAACCTAAGCTTAATAAAAACCTGTTTTGATTATGGATTATTAAATACCATATACACCCAAGATGGAGAATAACTATCAGCTATGGAAGAATTACAAAAAATATTCAACACCTATAAAAGGGTAACCAAAGGAAATCTATTTTATATAAAGTGTTATACTGCACCAGCAGAGATATTATACTACGAGATAAAACCAGTTATACAAGTTGTAAAAATAGGATTAACCAAGGATATGATTATACCAGAAGATATTGCGCAGCAGCCAGAGATACCCGAAATATAGATACCTAAGTTTTATGCAAACAAACGACTTATTGGACTAGCTACAATTATTCAAGAACTAGCAAACAATTATACCAATGAAAATCGAATAGGGAGCTATTATTCAAGAGACCATCAGATGATTTATTTAAATTCGAAAGAACTACGACAAGAAGATATGGAAGATGTTAGACAATGGATAATGACATTACTTAACCTAGAAAAATAATCTACTGCAAGGGCAATTAAGAGAGGATTTATTTCATACGGATTATTGACAAGATATTGCAAGATAATTGGACACAAATATTCAGACCACCAATGTTCGAGATGTAATGGAGAAGATAATATTGCCCCAGATGTACAGCTAGAATAAAGATAAGCATGCCAGCCGGAAAGAAGATAAAAAAGCAGCAGATACGATAGAGACAGCAGCGAAGGAAAATCAACTACGGATAAAGAAAAGAAGAAAAAAGTTATCAAAGTTATAAAAAATATGAAAAGGACATATGACTTATAATTTTCAACATGTGAATTATTATAGCTTTTGATTTCTTTTACATAAAAGATATTGTATAGCTAGGTTAGGTAGCTAATCTAGGCTTTTTGACTTTTTAGCCAAAAGCATTTATGATTTTGTAGACTTTCTTATAAATTAGGTTAGAGAAATAATTTTTGAAGACTTTTGTAAAGAATTAGGTAGGATATGTGTAAAAAAATTAGTGAAACTTTTGTAAAGTTTCTTATTATAAATGAAAGGCATCAAAGGCAGAAAGAAGCAAGCCTTCATGAGTTGAAGCAAAAACTCTCTCTTGTCTACAACAAATATTTTGATTATTTAAAAACAGGTATATTTCAATGAAAAAATCTATGTAGGAACAAAGCTTAGAATTATTAAAACTATCAGAACAGATATATTCATTTACTATTATGAATAGCTAAATTCATAAATTCCTAACAATCATGATATGATAAAATAAGTTCATGTTAGTTTCTTTATAGTAGAATTATTCGAAAATAACATGTTAAGAAGTTTATTAGCAAAGTGAAAAAGGAGAAAAATCCCTAAGAACCATGCCATCTTAAAGGTGAAATCGGCAAGGCAAGAAAGCCGTGATAGGGGAGTAACCAAAGTAGAGGCACTGTTTAAGGAAAAAGTATCCAGATTACCATGCTAATAGTGATTGAAGAGTATGTTATTTAAGAATAATCTAGTATATAGCAACCTAACGTGATCATATTTGTTATGTGCATAATTGAAGGGATTATTTTGAAAATAGCAATTTTATGAAAAATGGATAATTATTTATCTAATGAAATGGTAGATAAATTTAAAATACTCATTTTATATGTACTTAAGGATATAGAAATAGTAGATATAAGAAAAATCATATTGGAAAAAATATTTGATAGATATTTTATGACTAGAATTAATTATATACCACACCTACCGAACTACTCTTATAAATAATTACATACCAAACCCACACACTAACTATGATAAATTATGTATATTTATAATTTTGTAAAATAGATATAAAATATATACAATTTCTTAGTGAAAATATAGAAGAATTAATAAGATTAAAACAAACAACTAAAAAATATTATAATAAAGTATTTAACCAATTTTAAATGATAGATAATCTTAAAATATTAATCTTATATCTACTTAGAGATATAGAAATTATAAATATTAAGAGAATAATATTAAAAAAAGTATTAGACTATGAAATTGAAATTATAAATTGGATAGAACAGTTATACCTGGATAATTACCCAGATGAATATTATTCAGATTAAGAAATGTTAGAATATATTAGAAAAACTAAAGAAAATCAATATAATCTAAATGAAGAAATTAATTATAGAAACCGAATTAGAAAAATAATGGAGAATCTAAAAGAAAAATTATTATGGATAGAAGAAACACAAGAAAATTTAGGAAAAAGTACATGTGATAGTTTATGTAATTTAAAAAACTCGCTACGAGAAGAACAACACAAGATAATAAATAGCATTGAAAATCTAGAATTAGATATACATTACAGTACAATTAGGATAAATTATTATACAGAAATTTATAAATCTACAATTACTATAGGATAAAATGATAGACTATGAATATTTAAAATATTGGAGAGAAAATATGGAAGAAATAATATTATTAGAAAAACTTATGAAAGACAATCTAATTGGATATTTTGAAACAAAAGATATAGAATATTTAGAATACCTTCAAAATAATATAGAAGAATTACAAAAACTAAGAGAAAAAAAAATAAAGAATACTATAGTAAAGCATTTAACCAATTACCATATAATCAGTCCCCAAGATATTAATATCGATAAAACTAACATAAATAAACTCAAAATAAAAATAAAAATAAAAATATTTAGAGAAGTTAAGAAATATCCACGCACAAATAAAAATAGATCCACTGTATTTATAATAGATCTATTTCACCACACACAAGTTATCCGCACCCCCTACAATTGATATCAGAGCCTATGTTCTTTAAAGTTACGGAAATCTCATAAACTTATTTAG
>NW_025851960.1:0-3568 GCF_002878395.1 Capsicum annuum | reverse complement strand
CGGGTAAAACATAGATTAGAATTAGTATAGGTTAGTGTAGGTTTATTTCAGTACCTTTTTTTTATTTTTTGGACTGTAATAATTGGACTGGACATTATATTTTTGTTTGGTGGTTTATTTTCTTTTTGTGTGTTTTGGTTGGTTTATACATCCGATAGTGCCGTACTGGCCGATATACTTCACGAAGCGGCCATGGTTGAACCACGGGATCGAGGGGTGCCGAACACCTTCCCTTCGGTCAACAGAATTCCTTAACCGGAATCTCTGTTCGCAAACCGGTTTTAAAGAGTCAAAAATCATTTTGAAAAAAGATTTCCAAAGGTGACTTGGCTCACCAGATTTATTCCAAGTGGCAACTCTGAGTTTTGATTGTTAAAATTCCTTTTCGAAATAAATTTTCATCTTTTGTCACTTAACAATAAAAACCCTTTCAAACATAAAATCAATCTTTTTTGGTAAAAAAAAAGGGGGGGGGGGGTTGTGACAGACCTTGCAAAAGCACTTTCAGATCTAAATTTACTTGAACCTTTCGAGGACAATATTGCTCAATAAGAAGATTTAACAAAAAAGGAGTTAAAGATTGTGTATCTCTATAAAAAAACTTCTTCCCTCTCATTCGTCGCTCAATACCTTCAAACCCCTGCATTCATTGGGTTCCAATACAAATTTTTTTTCTCCTTCTTGGTTAATAATCAAATCCAAAAGGCGGTGGCAGGCAGCGTTGGTCGGAGAAATTTTGTTGAATTTTGGTAGGCGCGTGGACATTACATCTGTTTCAATTTTATGATTTCAACACCAACACCACCTGATAATGATCAATTCCACTGGAGAAACTTTTTTCTCCTTTTTTATTAATAATCAAAGCCAAAAGGTGGTGGGTTCATGAGGAAAAACCCTTTTCTCACACACAACTGAACCCTAATTGTAACCCTAACCCTAAGAAAGAGCAGAAGCAAATTCATCACACATCTAATGGTTGTCACATGGATGATTCGCTGGCCATAACGCAAACGATGTCCGATGATGCCTATTCCTTCAATCAACGGCCGATTAAATCGACGACTAACATTGACGGCCTTAATTTTGGAGGATATATGACTTACAACGTTGTATCTTATGAGAAAATCGAGCTTCATGAGCTACGGAGTCAGCTCGTGGTAGAGAAGTTGGATGTCACATAAAGCTACGAGCTATTTAGCAACAAAGCTAGCTTTTCTTTAACGATTAACTTCCTCGCACTGTGAATCACGTTGATTATCTATGCAGAAGGAGGGGAAGCTGAAAGACATACAAAGAAGTGGCAACTGTATAGTGAAGTAGTCTCAAAAACAGCAAGAACATCGATTGAGTCATTCATTATTCGCGTCGCTTGTGGAACTTAAACTGGTATCAAGAATACTAAGTTTACCAAGATTAAGGAAAGATTATTTGGTCTGGTGCCAGAGGAAACTAAGCAATATAAATGTTGCATGAAGGAAAGTTAGCATAGAGCAATCCTTTTCACTTTTACCATGCTAAGTAACTTTTAGTGTTCATAATGTAAGTGATGGTCCTCTAGGACTATAGTTCTAGGCTATGTTTAGTTAACCCCCACCCCCCACCCCCACTCTAAAAAAGGACCTTAATACCATTGCTTCCCCTTGATAAAATAGTACCTAGAGGAGGAGAAAATGTAAACTGATTTTGAAAGGGCAAAGTCAGAATAAGGATAAACGGTTTGTCAATTAGTTCTTTAAATAATTAAAAAAATTTGAGGAGTTAATTGGTACTCTACGTGGGTAGGAATTAATATATCCGTGTATATGGGTGGAGTGGAAAGGTTCATTTGCCACAAGGGGTGTCAAGTGGGCCGGGCCGATCCGGCCCGACCCGGCCCTAGTACCTAACCCGGCCCGGTAAGCCCTAGGGCTTTAGGGTTCCGGGCCGGTTATTTTGTTAAAATGGGCCCGGCTAACCCGGATCGGACCAAGCCCGATTCAGGCCCGTCGGTTAACCGGCCCAGCCCGGCCCAAAAAATTTTAAAAAAAAAAGATATTTTGAATTTTGGGCCAAACTAGCCGTTGGCCCAACGGCTATATGGCTCCGTTTTTGGGTCCAAATGGCTAGTTTGGCCCCGTTTATTTAAAATAAAAAAAACTTTAAAAAATATTTTTTAATCCCCAAGAAAAATCTGTAAATATCCTACAACTTCAAATCATTTTTCACACAATTTTTCACTCTCTCAAATCTCAATTCTCAATTCTCAAATATTCAATATTTAACTTCTTAAAGTGTTCACTTTAATTTTTTAATTTTTCGTTCACAAAGTACGAGCGGAAGTTTCTAAAGTCGCAATCTTTGGATACTTCCAAAATTTGGTATTGTCGTTCCATCTCTTACGTTTAATTTTTATTTATTGTATTAATTGTTTAATATTTAATTTTATTATATTTGTGTATTTTGAATATTTTTAATTTAATTTAATTTATATTATGGATAAATTAAGAAACCTCGCTACTAAAGGTGTTAAAATTTTTTATCCCGGAAGCGGTAGTGGTAGTAAAAAGCGAATTACTAGCGGTAGAGGTAGTTCAAGTAGTAGATATACCCGTGTGCCTTCGCCTCCGGTACCGCTTGGTACACCTTTTGAGGAAGAAATAGGTGTAGGTGCTCACGATATGGATTATGTAGAAGCTCAGGAAAATTACGGTATAGAAGAAGAAAATGAAGTAGATGCAGTTAATTCAGATGAAGATAATGAAAATATTGCTGAGACACCCGCAGTAGGAGATGCTAACGTTAGATCTGAATCAGTTAATCTCCCTTCCCGTCCTCCCAGTGCCCCAAAACCTCGTAAAAGAACTAGTATTGCATGGCAATTTTTTGAACGTATATCTGATATTGAGGTGCAATGCAATATTTGTCAACAAATATATAAGCATAGAAGTGGAGGCAAGCAAGGGGGTACCGGTACATTAATGAGACATGTAGCTGAAGATCACACAAGAGAGTTAAATATTGCAAAAGGTGGTGGGGATGTTGGTGGGTCAACGCAAACTAGAATGGACCCAGCAACCGGTCACGTAGCGAAGAAGTAGAATAAATTGAGGGACAGGGAAGAAATAAATAAAATGGTAGCTGTGGGTTGTTTGCCTTTTAGTTTTCCTTCTTCTGATGCCTTTATTCGTTTTATACAAGCAATTTATAATCCTATGTTTAATGGTATTCCTAGAACTACTTGTCGGTCTGATATTTTTAGACTCCATTCACAATATTATTTTTATTTATCAACATTGTTAAAAAATATTCAATGTAGATTGTCCCTAACTTCTGATCTTGGTCGTGCTGTAAATAAAAATAATTATTTAACCGTTACTTGTCATTGGATAGATAGTAATTTTGTGATGCAAAAACGTATTCTTGCTTTTTTATATGATGAAGATCGTAAACATACTGAACAATTTATTGCTGAATCTATTGTTAAAATTGTCGGATATTATGGTATCGAAAATAAAATTTTATGTATTGCTTTTGATAATACTTCTAACAACAAGACTGCTATAACAAAAATAAAATTTACGCTATCTCC
>NW_025851959.1:862-2089 GCF_002878395.1 Capsicum annuum | reverse complement strand
ACAACTCGGAAGGAAACTCGACCTCATAAGCTACCTTACCAATACGGGTAAGAATTTTGTAAGGACCAACATAACGGGGACTAAGCTTCCCCTTCTTTCTGAATCTCTTCACCCCCTTCATGGGTGAAATTTTCAGATACACTAGGTCACCAACTTCAAACTCAAGGTCTCTCCTTCTAACATCCGCATATGACTTCTAACGACTCTGTACAGTTTTCAACCTTTCCCTAATAAACTTAACTTTTTCCATAGCCTCGAATACCGAATCAGGACCACTCATAGACACTTCACCCACCTCAAACCAACCTATGGGTAATCTACACTTCCTCCCATACAAGGCTTCAAACGGAGCCATTCCAATACTAAAGTGAAAGTTGTTATTATAAGCAAATTATATCAACGGTAAGTGATCATCCCAACTTCCCTTAAAGTCAAGTGCACAAGCTCTCAACATATCCTCTAAGGTCTGGATGGTCCGCTCAGCCTGACCATCGGTCTGTGGATGAAAAGCAGAACTCAAAAGCACTTGGGTACCAACACCCTTCTGAAAAGCTTTCCAAAATTGCGAAGTGAACTGAGTACCCCTATCCAAAATGATAGACAAGGGAACTCCATGCAGTTTGACTAGCTCTCGGATATACAATCTAGTGTAATCCTTAGCAGTATATGAAGTATGAATAGGCAAGAAATGAGCAAACTTAGTCAACCTATTAACCACAACCCAAACGGAATCATGATGGCATCGGGAAGGAGGTAAACCAATCACGAAGTCCATATTTATCTCTTCCCACTTCCAGGTGGGAATACTAAACTCTTGCATCATACCACCAGGTCTTTGGTGTTCAATCTTAATCTGTTGGCATGTTGCACACTTAGCTACAAACGCTACTATATCTTTCTTCATGCCACTCCACCAATAGATTTCCTGCAAGTCTCGGTATATCATGGTGGCACCAGGATGAATAGAATATCGCGCCCCGTGCGCTTCGGCCATAATCCTCTATCTCAGATCATCAACATTTAGGACACACAATCTACCCTTCAATCTTAACACACCATCTCCCCCTAGGGAGGAAACCTCTACTTTTTGGTCCTTGACTGACTCCTTCAGTCTGACCAAACTAGCATCTAAGTATTGCTTTTCCTTCACTTCCGAAACCAAGGAGGATTCAAAACTACTCTGAACCCCTATACTACCTTCAGCAGAGTCAAACAACCTAATCCCCA
>NW_025851959.1:0-762 GCF_002878395.1 Capsicum annuum | reverse complement strand
CTCAGTCTGACCAAACTAGCATCTAAGTATTGCTTTTCCTTCACTTCCGAAACCAAGGAGGATTCAAAACTACTCTGAACCCCTATACTACCTTCAGCAGAGTCAAACAACCTAATCCCCAATCTAGCCAAGCGATGTACATCAAGAGCCAACTCTTTCTTACCTTCTACCACATGCGAAACACTACCCATGGACACTCTACTTAGGGCAACCAACACAATATAGGCCTTGCCCAGATGGTACAGCACACTCATATCATAGTCCTTTAACAATTCTAACCATCGTCTCTGCCTAAGATTCAATTCTCTCTGGGTAAACACATACTGCAGACTCTTATGATCAGTGAAAACATCAACATGGACACTTTACAAATAGTGTCTCCAGATTTTCAAAGCAAACACAACAGCAGCCAACTCAAGGTCATGGGTGGGGTAATTTTTCTCATAGGGTTTCAACTGTCTAGAAGCATAAGCTATCACCTTACCCTTCTGCATCAATACGCAACCCAACCCAACTCTCGAAGAATAACAGTACACCACAAAACCATCAACACTATCAAGCAAAGTCAAAACAGGGGTGAAGTGAGTCGAGTCTTCAACTCCTGAAAACTCTTCTCATAAAATTCAGACCACAAGAACTTCACTTTCTTTTGGGTCAATCGAGTCATAGGAGACGCTATAGAGGAGAAACCCTCAACAAAACGGCGATAATAGCTAGCTAAACCCAAGAAACTTCAAATATCAGTCGGAGAAATAGGTCTAG
>NW_025851958.1:1889-2450 GCF_002878395.1 Capsicum annuum | reverse complement strand
TTGTTGTGGATTGTCTTTGAAATGATCTGAGCTAAGTCCGGGAGAAATCTTTAGCACCGAGTGGGAGGTATAAAGAGACCTTACTTCCCTAGAACTACGTGTCCCCATAGGAGTGAGCCTGAGGCTGATTTATATGGTGATCACTAGTTTGTGTGAATTTGATATCGATAGTCCTACTCCGATGGCAAGGATAGGACGGCTCTCCCCAACGTGGGTTGTACGTTGGAATCGATGTAGCTCACATGGTTTATGTCGGTTATAGGATCTCCCAGTGTGTGTGTTTCCTTGTGTCTATAGTGAATGGTCAAGTGAATTGAAAGTGGAATTGTGAAAGTTATTCTTTCTAAAGATTTAAATGATATTTACATTGTGATAATTGATATTCTTGATGAACTAAAAGTCATTGAATATTATATGATGACTCACATGTGTTATTGTACTTATTTCATCCTCTCATTATTATGATGATTTTGTTCGGGCTATGTGAGTCTTTCATACATCCTGCATATTTCTTATAAATATTTATGATGATGATGTTTATACAACTGCATATACCCCCAT
>NW_025851958.1:0-1789 GCF_002878395.1 Capsicum annuum | reverse complement strand
GAGTCTTTCATACATCCTGCATATTTCTTATAAATATTTATGATGATGATGTTTATACAACTGCATACGCCCCCATATACTCGGTCCCTTTCCATGGTACTGACCCATATCTTCAGATGTAGGCTGCATTTTCTCGGAATGTAGGTTCAGGTGCTCAATTCCAGGTTCAACAGTGATTCTTCGGGAATGCTATTCTACATCCTCTGTTGTGGTGAGTCCTCATGTTCCGAGGACATGATGTCTGATGTTGCTTTCACGAAATTGTTTAAATTTGATAACTAATTGTGATTCAGTTGGGGCATATCTCAATGGCTCGCTAGTTTTATTGATTTTCTTAGAGTCTTGTCGGACTAGTATAGATGTTGGGAGTTGACTAATAAGTCATATTTTGTTATCTTTTTGAAATTCTCTTATTCTTGGATGATGATTACTCTGTTGATATTTGAGGGTTATTTATGGAAACCCCGTTGATTTGTGTTGAACTGAATGAAAATGGCTCAAAGGATTAGCTTGGGGTTACTCGTAGCCTCAAGCACCGTGTGACGCTTCAGGACCCATTTTCCAGGGCATTACAAACTTGGTATCAGAGCCTAAGGTTTTAAGGTGTCCTAGGGAGTCTGACAACCGCATTAAGTAGAGTCTTGATCATCGGTATGTAGCGCACCATATGTATGAGCAAGAGGCTACAAGACGTTTTAGGAAAAAGTGTGATTCTTTCTTTCAGAAGACTATCGTGCTTAAATTGTCCTGTTACTGTTCTTCATAGAGTCTTATTGGCTGATCTAATTGAGTTAGACATGGTAGATTTATATGTGATTCTGGGTATGGACTGGCTCTATTCTTCTTATGCCTCTATTGATTGTCGAACCCAAGTGGTCAAGTTTCAGTTTCTGGGTGCATCCGTGTTTGAGTGGACTGGGAATTCTGTGTTACCCAAGAGTCATTTTATCCCTTACCTCAAAGCTAGAAAGCTTATTTCCAAGGGGTGTATTTACCATTTGGTTAGAGTCAAAGACACTAAGTCTGAGACTCCAACTCTCCAGTTTGTTAACGTCATCAATGAGTTTTCTGATGTCTTTTCGGATGATCTCCCCGGGATACCTCCTGATAGAGAGATAGAGTTCGGGATTAAAATTCTTCCCGATACTCAACCTATTTCATTCCTTCTTACAGTATGACCCTTGCAGAACTTAAGGAGTTGAAAGAGCAACTCAAGGATCTACTAGATAAGGGTTTTATAAGGCCCAATGCTTCTCCTTAGGGTGCTCCTATGTTGTTTGTGAGAAAGAAAGATGGTTCTTTGCATATGTGAATTGATTACCGCCAACTGAATAAAGTCACCATACAAAATAAGTACCCCCTTCTGAGAATAGATAATTTGTTTGACCAATTGCAAGGTGCAAGTTATTTCTAAAAGATAGACCTTTGTTTTGGCTATCATCAACTCAAAGTTAGGGAGTGTGACATCTCGAAAACCACTTTTGGAACTTGTTATGGCCATTTTGAATTTTTTGTTATGTCTTTTGGGTTAACTAATGCCCAACAGCTTTCATGGACCTCATGAATCGAGTGTTCAGACCATATCTGGATATGTTTGTCATAGTGTTCATCGATGATATACTAGTGTACTCCCATAGTGAGGATGAACATTCTGATCATCTCCGAACTGCCTTGCAAACCCTTAGAGATCACAAGTTGTGTGCCAAGTTCAATAAGTGTAAGTTTTGGCTAAGGTTAGTTGCTTTTCTGGGTCATATCATTTCTTTCGAGGGTATTAGAGTTGATCCCT
>NW_025851957.1:0-17337 GCF_002878395.1 Capsicum annuum | reverse complement strand
TTTTTTTAATTTCTCTTTTTTTTCCCCAGAATTTTCCTTAGATATTCATTCTCGTTCATCTTTTTTTTTCCATTTCTCAAATATCCTTTCTCTTGCCCTATATATGAGCAGTTGATTCTTTAATTGCACTAAAAAAGATATGGGAGACCGCCCTATATCTTCAGGATGAGAGTAAAAACCAAAAATCATTAGGTCCACGATTTTCAAACATATCTGTTAATCTAACTTCATCATATAGCAAAACATCATATTTTCCAATACCAAAGTTCATTAGCATTTATTGTCAAGTGTCATACAAAATATAAGAAAATAAATTAGTAATCCAGTAGTAACTTTTAACTGGTTGATTATACTCAAATACTTGACAGATGACCTGTATTGAGAAATTAAAAACAAATTAAGCAGCATATAGAGAATGGCAGTACTGCAATCTCAAAACAGAATACCACACAATTATGGAATTAGCATTTTGTGTAAGTATGAAGTCTAATTAGTCTATTCATAAAGTGTATATCTTTCTGCATTTTGATTAGCATGAATAGGCTATCAATGTCTGTATTTTCGTCATTAGTTGGTTCATATTATCTATTACATTAGCCAGTTGATCTACATCTTCATTCAATTCATTGGGGTGCCTCCATCTTGATCATGATTCTATTCATTAATGTCTTCATATTGATTGACATTTTGCTCAGCAGTTCCTAAATCTTGTTCATCAGAAACCTATTCATTAGCATCTCCATATTGATCAACATTTTATTCAGTAGCACCCACATCTTGTTCATTAGGAACCCGTTCATCAGTGTCTCCATTTGGATCAACACTTTGCTCAACAACACCTACATTGTGATAATCAGGACTCTGTTCATTAGCATTTTTATATTGATTAGCATTTTGCTCAGCAGCGTCCATATCTTGTTCATTAAGAAACTGTTTATTAGTGTTTTCATCTGGGTCAGCACTTCGCTCAGCAACACCTACATCTTGATTAACATTTTTCACATTAGAGCCCACATCTTGTTCATTAGGAGTCTGTTCATTGGTGTTTCTATCTTGATCAATATTTTGTACATTAGATCCCACATCTTGTTCATTAGGAAACCATATCGTTCATTTTTTTCCTCATTTATCATAGATGTTAAAAATCTAATTAGTTCAATTAAAGAATAAATCGTTTTCTCTTGGGCAAAAGTTTTTAATTTCAACAATTTTCTAAAGTCTTGCCCAGAGGCAAGAGTTGCATAGATGTTAATAATCTAATTTGTGCAATTAAAGAATAAACTTTTGCCTCTTGGGCAAAATTTTTCAATTTCAACAATTTTATAAACTAAGTCTTGCCTATGAGGCAAGAGTTGCATATATGTTAATAATGTAATTGGTGCAATTAAAGAATAAACTTTCACCTCTTGGGCAAAAGTTTTCAATTTCAATAATTTTCTTAAGTCTTTCCCATGAGGCAAGAGTTTCATATATGTTAATAATCTAATTAGTGCAATTAAAGAATAAACTGTTGCCTCTTGGGCAAAAGTTTTTAATTTCAATAATTTTCTAAAGTTATGCCCATGAGGCAAGAGTTGAATATGTTAATAATCTAATAAGTGCAATTAAAGAATAAACTTTTGCCTCTTGGGCAAAAGTTTTCAATTTCAACAGTTTTCTAAACTAAGTCTTTCCCATGAGGCAAGAGTTGCATATATGTTTATAATCTAATCAGTGTAATTAAAGAATAAACTATTGCCTCTTGGGCAAAAGTTTTTAATTTCAATAATTTTTCAAAGTCTTGCCCATGAGGCAAGAGTTGCATATATGTTAATAATCTAATCAGTTTAATTAAAGAATAAACTTTTGCCTCTTGGGCTTAAGTTTTCAATTTCAACAATTTCTAAACTAAGTCTTGCCAATAAGGCAAGAGTTGCATATATGTTAATAATTTAATCAGTGCAATTAAAGAATAAACTGTTGCCTTTTGGGCAAAAATTTCAATTTCAACAATTTTCTAAAGTCTTGCCCATGAGCCATGGTTATAATTCATGTACAGCAAAAAGGATGGATATTTTCTAGACTATCTCTAAGAAATGCATGGTTGAAGATACCTCCAACAGCTTCTTCTACCACTTTAGCATGCTGCTTAACTAAGTCTTCTTTAGCACTAACATTAACCAGAGCAGCTGATAACTTTTCTATCAACTTCTTTGGACTTTTCTTGGCTTCATTATCAATAGTTGATGCTTTTGAGGTCACTTCTAGTGACTGGTTGTCATTTTCTGGAGTTTCTTTTAACGGATCCTACTCCAAATAGAAGAATTAATGGATCCTACTCCAAATAGAAGAAATTGCAAGTGTTGAAGTGAGAATAGTGAAGTTAACAAGCACTAACAAGGAATTACCAGGAAAAAAAAAAAGGCATGCACACAACAACATCAAGCTTGGGATAAAATTTCATTACTATATTAGTTAATATAATGTAAAATGCACATGGAACTAACTAGCAGTCATTTAACTTTTCTCTTAATACTCTGGCTGATCAACAATTAAGGGACTGAAATAATCAACTTGCTTTCACACCTATATTGGCGTTTTGTCTTATGGATCTGAGACTCATGGCATCAGAACTAGAATCTTTGAATACAGAGCTTGATTTATTTAAAACTATAAATTTACCACTACCACATCAAATTTAATAAAGAGTAAATTTAGTGGATATCAATTCTATAAAATCAAAATATACAAAATGTCATTCAAGTGCCATTTACTAGGTAGCTAGCTGGCTCTAACATTAAATGTTGTTCCCATACTTCCACTTTTACAATTAAGTCATTGATATTTTAGATCAATCTAAAGCTGAAGCTTCCAACTTCCAAGCATACTAAAATGAAAAATGACAAATTCTTAGCAAAGGTTCATTAGAAAACAAAGGATTCTCAAACATTTATGTCTGAAACTTGAATCCTGCAGTTCCAAAGAACTGGTAGACACAACTCAGGAAGAAAGAGGCAGGAGAAAAATAAAGATATAATACATGAAAGACGACCAGAGTTGCCAAGATACAACATTTGTAGAAGGCATTGAAGCATACTAAAGTTTTATGAGTATAACCATTAGCAGTATAGCACTTTGTAACTATGAAAACATGAGCTGAATATTTAGATCGACCATTTCAACTTGAAATAAACATGAATATAAATATTTGAGTACGAATACTCAAATCAAAGTATTAGCTTTCTTATATCAGCACAATCAATTAGAAGGACAGAAAAAGATTATCAAGACATCCTATGAACAAAAAAAAATCTTTCTTTTGCCTTGTACTTGCTCATCAGAGTGTAATTCTGAATGTGAAGAGAGTGAACCAGAACTCTTAGTTTCACCAATGCTCTTCTCAGAAGGTCTCTTTTTCCACAACTAATTCCTCTTGTCCATCTATCTCAATAACCAACTAAATCTCCTACAAGTTCATTGTCAATGACCACCTACATATAATTGACACCATTAATCAATAATACTCAAATGAATGAGTAAGCAAACAGAAAATTCTTGATAAGTGGTGGTCCAAATTTACAAGTAATATACTTATGCTTACAGTCACATGCGTACAACCTTTTTCTCCAAGACCAACCCCCCACAACTACTCAAACACAGTCATAACCGCAATAACAAACTTTCCACAACCTGTTCGACATAATTCCTCAATGGAAAATATGTTACTACAACAACAGCATAGCCCAACTCCAGCTTACGTTCACCTCCTCAAAAATCAAATCAATATGCTAATTATATAACGAGCTAAAATTTATCGCAATACATCAATATGCTTAAATTTACTGCAAATTGAATGTTTACACAGAGCTAAAATCCACTCAACCACCCCCAAAGAATTAGAGAATTATGATAATGAAGTTTTTACCTAAAAAAATCTTACGGCTGCAAATTTATTTGATAGGAAGAAAGAGCGATGATCATGCAAATTTGTTTGATTGAAAGAAAGAGTGATGATATTTGGTTTTGAAAGAAAGTTAGTGTTTTGTTTTGGAAGAAAGAAAAGCTAATATATTGGAGGGGTATTTTCGTCCAAAAAAGTATGAGTTAATAAGTAAAGATTATTTTAACAAAGCCCTTTTATTTGAGGTTAAAATTTGAAAGCCACCCTAATTTGGGTCTATTTTTTAGATTCTCCCTAAAAGTGGAGCTCATACGTTAAAAATAAATGCACGAGTTGAAAGGAGCCCAAACGTTAAAACAAGTATGGATTGAAAATTGAAGTCCATAAATATGGATTAAAAATTGATTTTGATTTTAAAGATTGATTAGCAGCAGGATTGTTGAAATTTTGTTTGAAACTTTTTCTCCACATGTAGCTAGACAAAGATCTTCATTATTATCCAATTGATTGCAAATTGAAACCGCTTTAAACCTTTTTAATCTTGTTTTACCTCACCATTGGATCATTGAACCATTGACTCTGATACCACTTGTTGGGTTTGAAATCGAGAGGGCGTCATGCGGAAGCTATTAGTTGCAAATTATGAGACGATAAATCAGACGAAAAAGAAAACAATACTAAAAAAGAATAAATTATAATATGTTTTGACCAATTGGACTACATATTATAATCTATATCTATAATATATTAAAAGTGTAAAAACCCTTAGAAAAGTGATTTGAACTTTTTGCCCTTCATTAAAAGACTCTTCTTCAGACAAAACTGTCTTTTCACTAAATTTTTTAATTTATTATTTAATTAATTTTCATTATATTAACTAGACTTCTTAAATATATGAGATTCCTAAAATATATGATAGGAGAATTAATTAATATTTTATTTTGATTAGACTTCCTAAAATATATGGGACTCCTAAAATATATGGTAGGAGAATTAATTAATATTTTCCTTTCTACTGTTTAATTAGAAAAATACTCCTAAAATAGGACTCTATTAAGAAAATACTTCTATAAATATTGAGATGTACGTTAAACTAGAGAACAAACCGATTTATCTATTGGGAGAATATGATTGATGCTCATCTAACTTAATTTGATTGCATGTCTAGATTGGTGGATGCTTGATTCGGTTGGCTTTGAAGAATTTCTTGTGTAAAGGTTAGATTTAATTATATTGTTTTAATATCTTTATTATTTTATTATTTTATTTTAATTTACAGATGCTAGATGAATGTGGGTCGGCTTTGAATTTTAATTTGCATATATATAATTGAATTTCATTCCAAAAAAACAAAGCAAACGACTATTATAAATAGAACCACAAATTCAATCGAAAATAAATAAATAAAAAAAATCACACGCCCTCAAAATTAGTACTTCATATATTTTCTTCCACTTTATTGTCCTCATTCATTTTTTTTTTATCTTAGTCTACACTAAACAGAAAACACTTTAATTCCATGAAGTTACTAAAATTATTTTGTAGCACAAATTAAAAGTCACTCAATTAATGAAAATTATCTCAAAAAATTACTTAATATTATTTGTAATAGATATTCACTCAATTGTTGTCATTTTACATAAAAAAATCACACAAAAAATCAAAAAAATATTTTTAATAGACTTTCGACTTGAAAATCTTTAAGCAAACTTATGAAAACATAAAAAGTCTTCAATTCAGGGGTGTATCTAGGCGGAGATCATCGGATTCTTGTGAACCCGTGTTCCCCTTCCTTGATCATATATAGTAGTGTTATATTTTTCTAAAAACTAGTTTAGGTGTACGCGCCTCGCGCATGTACCTCAATTTATTCAGTTTAAACGCTACACTAAATAGGATATTTGTTTAAATAATAAAGATGAATAAAATAATAAAATTCAACATCTTTTGTAGAATTTATTTAATTAAATCGAACCTTTACCCAAAAAATTTGTCAAAGTGATCGACATTCATCTACCACTTGTAAACTGCAATAAAACAATACGATGATTGAGACATCAAACCAATATAATTAAATCAAACCTTTACACGAAAATTTTTGCAAAGTCGTCTGACACTCATCTACCACCTATAAACTATAACAAAACAATACAATAATAGAGATATCAAAATAATACAACTAAACTTTACCTTTACACAATTTTTTTTTTCAAAACAGAGATATAAAAATAATACAATTAAACCTAACCTTTACCTAAAAGAATTGCTCAAAGTCGATGGACATCCATCTACCACCTGTAAATTCATTTACGACCTGTAAACTACGATAAAATAATACAATAGTGATCACAAAACTTCAGTTTTGATAAAAATAATTCTTGTCTGAAACGAAAATTTTGACCCTAAAAAATGACTTGAATGAAAAAAAAGAAGATATGAAGTTGAGGGTTAGAAATTAAGTGTTTTTTCCCAATAAGTAAACTGATTTCTTCTCTAGTTTAACGCACATCTCAATATTTATAGAAGTATTTATTAATAGAGTCTTATTTTAGGAGTATTTTTCTATCCTATTTTAGGAGTATTTTTCTTATTGATCAGTACAAAGAAAAATATTAATTCATTCATAAATTATTTACCAAAATTATACAAACTAAAACCATACGAATTAGAGTTTTATATAAATTCTTCATACGTTTATAGGAGCATTTATTACTTTTTAGGAGTCTCATATATTTTAGTAGTTTAGTTAATATAGTAAAAACAATTAAATAATAAATTGAAGAAAATAGTGAAAAGATAGTTTTGTCTAAAGAAAGATTTTTTAATGAAGGACAAAAAGTTCAAATCACTTTTCTAAAGGTATTAAAATATATGTGTGTGTGTGTGTGTGTGTATATATATATATATATATATATATTGCCACAACTTTATTCCTTGAATTTGGATCTTTTATCAAATAGGGGTGGATCTATTCATTGCCGTGGGGGTGGCACGCTACCCGCAAACTTCAATGAAAACTCTATATATATACTGATATAGTCAAATATTAAATTTGTCACCCATAAAAACAAAGTAATATCTAGTGCAAGTGGCAAAATGCCACTTTTGTTGCCCCTAGGTCGCAGGTTGCAAGGCACCACTTTTGTCGCCCCTAGCTCCCGAGTTTGATCCCAGATTGAAGCAATTAAAATTTTTAAATGTTTAAAAAATTGTTTTTATTGATAAAAACAGAGAAACAGGCGTAGTAAGCAGTAGTAGACTCTAGTTGACTTAAGTTAATACTTAATATCATTTATTAATTTTTATTTATTTATCTAATGGTTAGAGAAGGTATAATCTAATCTCTTATCTCTCTCATCAAAAAAAAAAAAAAACTATTTCCAAATATCAAAACATTGACTCTCTCTGTACTTCAACTCTTTAAGTTTGCTGCCTACTGTTGCTTACTGTCCGGTCGATTCTCTATCGTCGCCGGCAAAAGGCTTATCGTTGATCATTTTCAGAATATGAAAATTCATCATGGGAAATTGTAATGAATTATGGATATTATGATATTAGTAATATTATTAAAAGTTTAAGTTTGGTCATTTTATTACTATTTTTTAATATTAATTTATTTGTTGATTGTCCTATAGACCGAAAATATGAATAATCTGACTAATTTAATCGATAAGTTTACTTGGCACCCGGTGAGTTTGGATCCTGGATCCGCCTCTGTTATCAAATATTCATAACAAATATGTTGGTTAACAATTTATATGACACGAATAGAGTAATTCAAATAATAATTAATGTTATTACTAATAAAACTTGTGAACACGTAAATTATAGTATCAAATATTGCTCTTGAGAATTAAAAGGAAAAAAGATATAATAAGCTATACTAATATTTCTATTATATAGATAGTTAACAAATTTCATTGCTAGCTAAGGATAAATATGACTTTTCACAAATTTCTGCTGCAACATGTCGTTTAACCTACAACTAAGACAACCTTGTAATTTTTGCTTTCTTTTTGTTGTACTCCAATTTGAAATTTTCTCTACATGAGAAAGATCAGTGCAACAATAATCTATCATAGAATAATATTGGGTAAGGATTTTTTTTGCGCTGGGTTCAATTTGATAGATCAGAGTTTGGTTTTATGATGAAAGAAGAAAAAATGTTGGTGTGGGCGATGCAATTTTATTAAATTTAAATCAGTACAAAATTCAGATTATATTAAATTCAAAATATATTAATTCCAAATAAATATTGCGGATTAATATAATTGGATTAATTATTTAAATCTAAATATATATGGGTTTAATTAAAGTCCAATTTTTATTGAGCTAGCCCATTGATTTGGGCTACAAATGATGAGCCACTTTAATAAGCCCAAGATATTGTCATATTCTAGAGGCCCAAATAAGCGCTACATGTCAAATAACGTGGCATGTCAAGTCAAGTAAAAGAGCCAATAGGACCATGCCACATGCCAAAATGATGCAGCAAGCCCATGAAATAAAGATCCATAAAAAGGCGCCACATCACTTAAATTTGATTGGTCAAAGAAAGTTCATATTCATCATGACTCTTACTTTCCTACAACTATAAATAAGGGTCTCATAATTTAGAAAAGGGGACCTCAAAACCCTAACAAGTAGCAAGAGAAAGCTTGTGGATAAAACTCCGCAATTTCTCTAAAAAGCTCAAGTATTCAAATCAAGTTCATCAAGATTCAAGATCAAGACCGCAATATTCAAGAACAAGCTCAAAAGCCCTTGAATTCAAGCACAAGTCCAAATCAAATCCCTCAAATCATTCAAATCAAGTTCAAATTCAAGATCAAGCTTCAAGTCCTTGAATTTATATTTGAAAAGGCGAATCAGAGGATTCATAGATATTGTAACACTCGCACATTGAAATTAATAAATTGATTGTTGCAGTATTTTTTTTGTTTCGATTATTTATTTTTCAGCCTCGAGAATTTTATTGTCCAACAAATTCTGGCACGCCCAGTGGGACAATCTCTACCTCTCATCTCAACTTTTCCAACTACAAAGTTCAAACAACACTGAAATGACTTCCAAGAAAATCAACTCTCAATCAACTACTTCCAAGGCTGCTGATTCAAATTTCTCTGCTGAAGTAGAAAACATCTTTGGTGTTATTTTTGAAAGCTTAGGAGTTTTCACAAGTAGAAAGACAGGATTACTAGGACAACAAACATATCCAGTGTCGTCCGGGGTAACTCCAATTTTTAAATCTTCAACCCTGAAAGGAACAAAGTCCAATGCAAGTACTTCAAAAGGAGGAAGCAGTGTGGCAGAATTGCTTTAGAAGACTTTAGCTCTACTTGAGCATTCCGGTTCCAAATACTCTGACGTAAAGAGCGATGATCGTTCAAACAACTCACCATCTCTGACTACAACGCATAAGTTGAGCACTTCAAAGATTAACTTATGCGATAATTTATGCTACTCTCCAATATCTCCTATGATCATGCAAGCAATGGTGACTGATGCCTCATCTTTGAAAGAGCAACTTGTGAATCTAGCAAAGACAATTGAGAGCCTAACCAAAAATGTTCAGAATCAAGATACTTGGATTGATAAGATAGTGGATAGGGTGGAAGTCCTAATAGAAGGAGAGTCTATCCATGCGCTTCAAAAATCTCTAGAGGTTCATGAGACAGAAAATCCTATGAAACAAACACTACCGACTAAAGAGGTGTAAGTTTCTTCTGAGGGAATGATCCCGATTGGGCAATTGAGGGAATTCATTAAAGGGACCTCAAAGACAAATATGATGTTGTCACTAAGTCTTCCCTCGTGTATAATAAGCCCTACACTGCAAGGATAGATAGCCTCAAAATACCTGCCGGCTATTAGCCCCCCAAATTTCAATAATTTGAGGGCAAAGGGAACCCAAAACAACATGTCACACACTTTGTTGAGACATGTAATAATGCTGAAACTTACGGTGACTATCTTGTCAAATAGTTTGTTCGTTCCCTAAAGGGAAACGCCTTTGATTGGTATACGAACCTTGAGCCTAATTCCATCGATAGCTGGGAGAAATTGAAGCACGAGTTCCTAAATCATTTTTATAGAACAAGGCGTACAGTAATCATGGTAGAGCTCATAAATACTCAACAAAGAAGGGATGAGCCAATCATCGACTTCATCAATCTATGGAGAAATGCGATCCTAAACTACAAAGATAGGCTCAATGAAACTTCCACAATATAGATGTGCGTCCAAGGGATACACTGGGAGCTTCTCTACATCTTGCAAGATATTAAGCCTAAATCATTTGAAGAGCTAGCTACCCGTGCTCACGATATGGAGTTGAGCATGTATTGTACTGGAAAGAGATCAACGCCTATCCATGACCCTTGAAGGGGAAAGGATAAGCAGGAACCCAAAAGATGGGGCAAGTTTGTCCCCAAAAATGACAATAAGGAGTCCATGAATATTGATGTGTCTCCTGTGAAGGTCACTACAAAGGTGAGCAAGAAGCAAAGCATAAAGACTACTTCTAGAGCACGTCCGAATCAGAAAACTTTAGAGGAGATATAAGAAAAGAAATATCCCTTCCTCGATTATGATGTTGCTGAGATTTTTAATGAACTCCTTCAGCATAAGTCCATGAAGCATCCAAATGAAGCTGGGAGGACCAATGACCCTAATTATTGTAAATATCATAGACTCATAAGAAACCCTCTGGAAAAGTGCTTTGTCTTTAAAGATAAAGTTATGCAACTGGCAAAAAAGAATAAGATCTTCTTCGACGATGCGATGACCATTTCTCATCAAATCTCTATTATATTTGGCTCACTCGATCCAGTCTAAATAAGTATCAAAGAGCATAATGAGAAAATATTAGAGCCTAATAGGTCTTCAATTAACGAAGACTATGATAAAGGTTGGACTCTGGTGACCAGGCGCAGACACAGGAGGAAAAGTCTACGAAAGGAGTCGTCTAAGCAGCCAACTAGAAGGAGAATGGTGAAGAAACCAAGAAAACAAAAGCTGGTTGAACTTCCAAAAAGGATGACCATCACAGAGCTTCACCTTTAAAAAATACGGTGTCCAGTAACGTTGGAGGAATTCTTGCCAAGTTGGTTTTGTGTGAAGCCTGCTCGAGTCAACCTTGAGGCCTCTTGTTTTAATACTGCCAAAGAGAGGGCAAAGGGTAAAAATATACCCATAAAAGTTCCTTCATCCTCTGAACCACTTGCTAAACCTCTTATCTAAGAGGCACATGTATGTGATACAAAAATCACATTCATAAATAATGATCCTTTTCTTGGTGAGGCCCTGCATAATCATCCCTTATACACGGTGGTTCAAATGCTAGGAAAAAAGCTCAATAGAATCTTAATAGTTGAGGGATCTGGAGTTAACATTATGCCTATCTGCAAGATGAAGAAACTTGGCATCACTACTAGCGAATTGGACGAAGGTCGTATAATGATCCAAGGCTTCAACCAAGGGGGCCAGAGGACCATGGGATCTATCAAGTTGGGGATTCACATGGATGATTTTCAATCAAACGAATTGATGCATGTGATCGATGCCAAAACTTCATACAATATATTGCTTGGTAGGCCTTGGGTGCATGAAAAACAAATTATGTCATCCTCTTACTATCAATGTTTGAAGTACCTCAAAGGAGGAGTGCAAAGAAAGATAGTTATTGATGACAAGCCATTCACTGAAGCTGAGTCATATTTTGTCGATGCAAAATTCTACTTAAAGAATTATGTCGTAGATGATAAAAGGGTTGAAGATGTCATCAAGACCAAGTGCGGTGATCTTGTATCTAAGAAGGTCGCAGTGACTGTCGAAAAGGTCACCATCAAGAAGCCTCTCTCCACTTAAAATAAATAAAGTATCGCTCCTACAAAAAAGAAGGCAACTCCTATACCGAAGGTAAAGAAAGAGATAGATCACACATCAGATTCCCAAGATAATATGCTAAAGGGGCTAACTTTACCTATCAGGAAGATTGATGCAATAAATCCATCCTCAAGACTTCTTGATAAGTTTGTGGCTTAAAATTTGCCACAAGATATGATATTCCCTATGAAGCGTACGAAAGAAGGCTTTAACCCAAATGCATACAAGCTGTTTGTAAAGGCTGGATACAATCCTAATGAGCCATCAAGGTTGGGAAAAATTCCATCGAAGGGTACAACCAAATAGGCTCGTGAAGGCCTAGGATACACACACCCACCTTTAATTCGCATCTCTATAAAAAGGGCAGTCAGTAATTACATCACCATGGAAGAAGAATCCACTGCAGCTAATAAAAGACCCTCTGTATTTGATTGACTTGAAGGATCAACTGCAATAACTTCTGTGTTATTTGGGACCTTTAAATAAGAAGAAAAGCAACAAGTGTAAGAGGAGTCGTCAAAGCACGATGATGCACTCTTCACTTACAATACAAAAAGATTTCCAAAGTTTGATTCTTTCTTGAATAAACGACAAACGAAACTGGTAATTTCATGTAACAAAGTACTAAAAGCAAAGGCTCATACTGTATTTTATACCAAGCAACACAAAGAAGATGGAGAGAGTGATGGCTCCTCATATCATGTTATGACCCAGAATGAGAAAAATGTCTCGTCTCAAATAAAGGTTGATGAATAGATAAAAGATATCTTTTGGTGTTATTATATATCCATCAATGATGATGATCCTCAAGAGGAGAAAAATGTTGGAGATGCTCAATTGCAACTTGAAGAAGGAGTAAAGGCCACAATAGATCCCTTGAAGGAAGTTAATCTTAGAACTGATGAAGACCCAAGACTAACTTACCTGAGTGCATTTCTAGAAATGGAGGAAGAAATCACTTATATGGACATACTCAAAGAATATATGAATGTATTCGCCTGGAGCTATAAGGAAATACCTGGCTTAGATCCAAAAATAGCGGTTCATCAGTTGGCGGTCAAGAATAGTGCCTGTCTTGTTAAGCAAGCCCAAAGGTGCTTTAGGCCAGAATTGGTTCCATTGATAGAAAATGAAGTTAACAAACTCATTGATAATGGCTTTATTCGTGAAGTCAAATATCCCACATGAATTTTAAGTATTGTTCCAGTACGGAAGAAGAATGGCCAAATTCGAGTTTGTGTCGACTTTTAGGATCTCAACAACGCCTGCCCTAAGGATGACTTTCTAATCCCCATACCAGAATTGATGGTTGATGCCACCACTGGTTATAAGGCAATGTCTTTTATGGATGGTTCATCCGGCTATAATTAAATATGTATGGCACCAAAGGATGAAGAAATCACTGCATTTCGTACACCCAAAGGTATTTATTGCTACAAAGTGGTGCCTTTTGGTTTAAAGAACGCTGGCGCCACTTATCAAAGGGCTATGCAGAATATCTTTGATGGCATACTCTATAAAAATATTAAATGCTACGTGGATGATCTAGTGGTAAGTCAAGAAAGAGAGATGACCACTTAAAAGACCTAAGAATGGTATTCGAGTTACTTCAAAGATATCAACTTAGGATGAATCCGTTGAAGTGTTCCTTTGGAGTTACTTCCAAAAAGTTTATTGGCTTCATTGTGCGACATAAAGGAATTGAAATTGATCAATCCAAGGTCGATGCAATTTTGAAGATGCCCGAGCCTCAAAATATTCATGAGTTAAAAAGCTTTCAAGGAAGGCTAGCATATTTAATGAGGTTCATCTCAAACCTGGCCAGAAAATGTCAACCATTTAGTCATCTCATGAAGAAGGACACTCTCTTTGAATGGGACCAAACTTGTAGTAATGCCTTTGAGAGTATTAAATCATACTTAATGAAGCCATCAGTTCTTGCGGCACCCATACTTGGGAAACCATTGATACTCTACATCGCGGCATAAGAGAGGTCAGTTGAAGAACTACTGGCTCAAGAAAATAGTGAAGGCAAAGAAAACTTCACTTTACTATTTGAGCAGAATAATAACGCAAAATGAGCTAAAGTATTCTCCAATTGAAAATTTATGTTTGGCATTAGCCTTCTCAATTCAAAAGATGAAACACTACTTTTAAGCTCATGTTGTCCGTCTTGTGTCTAGGGCAAATCCTATCAAGTTTGTAATGTCGAAACCAGTCCTTAGTGATCAACTTCCAAGATGGTTTCTTCAATTTCAGCAGTTTGAGATTGTGTACGTTTCCCAAAAGGCTGTAAGGGGACAAATATTGGTTGACTTCTTGGCAAACCACCTGATACCTAATGATTGGGAACTGAGCGATGAACTTCCTGATAAAGATCCAATGGTTATTGAAGCAAAACCCCATGAAAGATGTACTTTGATGGTGTCGCACATCGAGATGGAGCTGGTACCGGTGTGGTGTTCATCACTCCACAAGAAGAGGTCATCCCATATTCTTTTACCCTAACAAATCATTGCTCTAATAATGTTGCTGACTATCAAGCTTTAAAACTTGGACTTGAGATGGAATTTGACATGAAACAACTGTAATTACAAGTCTTTAGTGACTCCCAATTGGTGATCAAGTAGCTTTTGGGAAGTTATGAAGTCAGAAAGCCTGAGCTACGACCATATCATGATTATGCACAGAAGTTGATGGGGTGTCTTGGAGAAGTAACCCTCCAACATGTGCCAAGGAGAGAAAATAAGCAAGATGATGCCTAGCTGCTTTGGCCTCAACCCTGACTCTTTCAAATCAAATGCAAGTCACTATCCGCCAAGAATGGGTAGAACCGCCAACAATTGAAGATGAAGAAAATAAAGTTGAATACCTTGTTGCCGTATCTGAAGTTGAAAAAGAAGATTGGGGACAACTTATCATTGATTACTTAGGTTATGGGATACTTCCAGAGAACCCAAGGAGAAGGACAAATATTCATTGTCGTTCACCTAGCTTCCTTTACTATAAGGACACACAGTACAGAAGATCATTTGAAGGATTACTCTTACGGTATTTGGTAGAGGAAGAAGCAATTCAAGCATTGCAAGAAGCACACTCGGGAGTCTGTGAATCGCATCAGTCTAGATCAAAGCTTCATTTTCATATTAAAAAGATGTGATATTATTGGCCAACGATGGTGAAAGATTGCTTGGGCTATGCTAGAAGATGTAAAGTTTATCAATTCCATGCAAATTTCATACATCAACCTCCAAAGGTACTACATCCAATTATAGCATCTTGTCCGTTCAATGCTTGGGGAATAGATGTTGTTTGTACACTACCAAAATCATCTGGTGGACACTTATACATGTTGGCCGCGAAAGATTACTTCTCAAAGTGGGCCGAAGCTTTTGCTCTTAAGGAAATAAAGAAAGAAAATATTGAAAACTTTATCTGAGTGAATATCATCTACCGCTTTGGAATCCCTCAATATATAATAACTGACAATGGCAAGTCGTTTGATAACAAATTGATGAATAAGATTTGTGATCTCTTTGGCTTCATGCAGCTCAAGTCTTTTATGTATCATGCTGCCACCAACGGTCTAGCTGAAGCCTTCAATAAGACTTTGTGTAACTTATTGAAGAAAGTTGTCTCTAAATCCAAATGAGACTGGTATGAACGAATGGAAAAAGCTCTATAGGCTTATAGAATAACCTACTGCATACTAATACAAGCAACCCCATATTCGCTTGCTTTTGGAGTTGAAGTCGTCCTGCCACTTGGGCGTCAAATACCTTTTTTGAGATTGGATATTCAAGAAGGGCTCACTGATAAAGAAAATGCTAAGCTGTAACTTGCAAAGTTAGAAACTCTTGATGAAAAGATACTAGAGGCTCACCAAAATCTTGAATGTTACCAAGCTCGTCTATCTCGTTCCTTCAACAAAAGAGTTCGCTTGAGGTGTTTCCAAGTTAGAGATCAAGTCCTTGCAGTAAGGAGACCCATTATCACTTCTCATAAGTTTGGGGGAAAATTCACCCCAAAGTAGGATGGACCTTATGTCATACAGGAGGCATATTCAAATGGTGCTTACAAGCTTGTTAATGCAGATGGAGTAAAGTTGGTCCTATCAACGCCAAGTTCTTAAAGAAATACTATCCTTAAAGGAAAATGACACTCCTTAAGGCACAAGTATAAACTGCATGTACACTCCTTAAGGCACGAGTATAAACTGCATGTACACTCCTTAAGGCACGAGTATAAATCGGATGTCCACTCTTGGCCCGTAAGAGTATAAACTGTGTACAGCTAAAAAAAATAAATAAAAGTTTACTAGGTTGAAAATCTTGAAAGAGGTGGCCTAGGAAAAAGATAGAACACAAAAAAACAAAAAAAACAGTCACCCAAAACTACGTTGTGACTTAATCCTCTTTACTGAGGTACGTAGGTGCTTGGAATTTCATTCTGAGTTCAGTTGCATGAGTATAAAAAAAAATGTTCCTGTAGTATCTACCACATGGATACCAAGTATGAAACTATTCTAATTAAATTTTGGACTTACTCTAAATATTTGTGACTCAATGGGGGCAACCGTCGAAAGAAAGAGAGTGCCTTCAATGGAAGTTGAAATGCTAAAGTTCTCCAAGGCTACAACTAGAAGGATCTCAAAATTTACATGCCTTAAGGTGGAAAATGTTTGTTCATTTTCACCTTAAGCGGGCCTCTAATGAGTTATCCTTAAAGGATATTGAAATTTTCATACCTTAAGGTGGATAAGATTTGTCCCTTTGCACCTTAAGCTGGCCTCTCGCGGGTTTATCCTTAAAAGGATCTTAAAATTTTCATGCCTTAAGGCGGACAAAATTTGTCCCTTTGCACCTTAATCTGGCCTCTTATGTGTTTATCCTTAAAAGGATATAAAAAATTTCCATGCCTTAAGCTGGACAAAATTTATTCCTTTGTACCTTAAGCTGGCCTCTCACAAATTTATCCTTAAAAGGATTTCAAAATTTTCATGCCTTAAGGTGGACAAAATTTATCCCTTTGCACCTTAATATGGCCTCTTACGTGTTTGTCCTAAAAAGGATATAAAAAATTTTCATGCCTTAAGGTGGACAAGATTTTTCCATTTGCAGCTTAAGGCTGCCTCTCGCGGATTTATCCTTAAAAGGATCTCAAAATTTCCATGCCTTAAGGTGGACAAAATTTGTCCCTTTGTACCTTAAGCTGTCCTCTTACGTGTTTATCCTTAAAAGGATATAAAAAATTTCCATGCCTTAAGGTGGACCAGATTTGTCCCTTTGCACTTTAAGCTGGCATTCTGATGGATTTATTATGTAAAGGAACCATTTTGAAGTCAAATTGGTCGGTCTTAGAGTGTACGGAGGCAAAGTTAAACTCTCGCACCCTAAGCCGATTGTTGCAAAGTCAGCATCTTGAAGTCAAATTGGTCGGTCTTAGAGTGTACGGAGGTGAAGTTAAAATCTCGCACCTTAAGCTAATTGTTGTAAAGTCAGCATCTTGAAATCAAATTGGTCAGTCTTAGAGTGTACGGAGATGAAGTTAAACTCTCGCACCCTAAGTCG
>NW_025851956.1:1259-2130 GCF_002878395.1 Capsicum annuum | reverse complement strand
TGTTTGTGAGAAAGAAAGATGGATCTTTGCGTATGTGTATTGATTACTGCCAACTAAATAAAGTTACCATAAAAAATAAGTACGACCTTCCGAGAATAGATGATTTATTTGACCAATTGCAAGGTGCAAGTTATTTCTCATAGATAGACCTTCGTTTCGGCTATCATCAACTCAAAGTTAGGGAGTATGAAATCCCAAAAACCGCTTTTCGAACTCGTTATGGCCATTTTGAGTTTCTTATTATGTCTTTCGAGTTAACTAATGCCCTAGCAGCTTTTATGGACCTCATGAATTGAGTGTTCAGATCATATCTGGATATGTTTGTCATAGTGTTCATCGATGATATACTGGTGTACTCCCGTAGTGAGGATGAACATTCTGATTATCTCTGAACTGTTTTGTAAACCCTTAGAGATCACAAGTTGTTTGCCAAGTTCAGTATGAATGAGTTTTGGCTAAGGTCAGTTGCATTTCTGGGTCATATCATTTCTTCTAAGGGTATTAGAGTTGATCCCCAAAAGATCAAAGCTATTAGAAATTGGCCTAGACTTATTTCTCCGACTGATATCTAAAGTTTCTTGGGTTTAGCTGGCTATTACCGCCGTTTTATTGAGGGTTTCTCCTCTATAGCATCTCCTATGACTCAGTTGACCCAAAATAAAGTGAAGTTCTTGTGGTCCAAATCTTGTGAGAAGAGTTTTCAGGAGTTGAAGACTCGACTCACTTCAGCCCCTATTTTGACTTTGCCTGATGGTGTTGATGGTTTTGTGGTGTACTGTGATGCTTCGAGAGTTGGGTTGGGTTGCGTATTGATGCAGAAGGGTAAGGTGTTAGCTTATGCTTCTAGACAGTTGAAACCCCATGAGAAAAA
>NW_025851956.1:0-1159 GCF_002878395.1 Capsicum annuum | reverse complement strand
GAGAGAAGAGTTTTCAGGAGTTGAAGACTCGACTCACTTCAGCCCCTATTTTGACTTTGCCTGATGGTGTTGATGGTTTTGTGGTGTACTGTGATGCTTCGAGAGTTGGGTTGGGTTGCGTATTGATGCAGAAGGGTAAGGTGTTAGCTTATGCTTCTAGACAGTTGAAACCCCATGAGAAAAACTACCTCACCCATGACCTTGAGTTGGCTGCTATTGTGTTTGCTTTGAAAATCTAGAGACACTATTTGTACGGTGTTTGTGTTGATATTTTCACTAATCATAAGAGTCTGCAGTATGTGTTTACCCAGAGAGAATTGAATCTTAGGCAGAGATGATGGTTATAATTGTTAAAGGACTATGATATGAGTGTGTTGTACTATTCGGGCAAAGCCAATGTTGTGGCGGATGCCCTAAGTAGAGTGTCCATGGGTAGTGTTTTGCCTGTGGTAGAAGTTAAGAAAGAGTTGGCTCGTGATGTACATCATTTGGCTAGATTGGGGGTTAGTTTGTTTGACTCAGCTAAAGGTAGTATAGGGGTTCAGAGTAGTTCCGAATCCTCCTTGGTTTCGGAAGTGAAGGAAAAGCAATACTTAGATGCTAGTTTGGTCAGACTGAAGGAGTCAGTCAAGGACCAAAAAGTAAAGGTTTTCTCCCAAGGGAGAGATGGTGTGTTGAGATTGCAGGGTAGATTATGTGTCCTGAATGTTGATGATCTGAGACAGAGGATTATGGCTGAAGCGCACAGGGCGTGATATTCTATTCATCCTGGTGCCACCAAGATGTACCGAGACTTGTGGGAAATCTATTGGTGGAGTGGCATGAATAAATATATAGTAGCATTTGTAGCTAAGTGTGCAACATGAAAACAGGTTAAGGTTCAACACCAAAGACCTGGTGGTATGATACAAGAGTTTAGTATTCCCACTGGAAGTGGGAAGAGATAAATATGGACTTCGTGATTGGTTTGCCTCCTTTCCAACGCCATCATGATTCCATTTGGGTTGTGGTTGATAGGTTAACTAAGTCTGCTCATTTCTTGCTTGTTCATACTTCATATACTGCTGAGGATTATGCTAGATTGTATATTCGAGAGCTAGTCAGACTGTATGGAGTTCCCTTGTCTATCATTTCGGATAGGGGTACTCAGTTCACTTCT
>NW_025851955.1:1799-2346 GCF_002878395.1 Capsicum annuum | reverse complement strand
TCAGATGATCTCCGATCATAGAATTTCGAAAATTGAAGAAAAGATTAGTGAAATCCCTGAAACTTCTTTTACCTCAAAAGGAAAAGATAAGGATTTGGAATACTCTGAAAATAATGAAATTGATAAACTTAGTCCAACAGAAGATTTGAAAAGGGATTATTTCTTGGGGATGATGTAAATAGTTACAGCTCATAAATGGTATATAACTTGCACTATTTTGATAAATAAGGAATTTTCTGTTACTAATGTTGCTATGATTGATAGTGGTGTTGATGTTAGTTGTATTCAAGAAGGACTAATTCCAACCAGGTATTTTGAAAAAACTACTCACATAGTAAAATCTGTATCTGGTCACACTCTTGATATCAACTATAAATTACCAAATACTCATATATGTCGAGATAAAGTCTGCATTCCTCATTTCTTCTTTTTAGTAAAAAATCAGTTATATCCTCCTATTATCTTAGGAACACCTTTTATAAATGCTATCTATCCTTATGCACATATTGATGTAAATGGTTTTAAGGCTACTTATAAGAATAAACAA
>NW_025851955.1:703-1699 GCF_002878395.1 Capsicum annuum | reverse complement strand
TTTACAATTGGAACTAATGAGTATTAATATTTTTGATACTTTAAAATCAGTAAAAGTCCAAGAAAAAATAAAAATGATTTCTAATCAATTGATTCTTGATATTTGTGCGGATCATCCAAATGCTTTCTGGAATCGAAAAAAGCATATTGTTTCTCTTCCTTATGAAAATGACTTTAGTGAAGAAAAGATTCCAACAAAATCTCGACCCTGTCAAATGAATACAAATTTAGTGGAATTCTGTAAGACAAAAATTGATAATCTTTTACAAAAGGGTCTTATAAAACCCTCAAAATCGCCTTGGTCTTGTACCGCTTTTTATGTCAATAATGCTGCTGAAAAGGAACGAGGAGTACCTCGACTAGTTATAAACTATAAACCTCTTTGATAAAATATATCCTTCTTCATCATTGATTTTGGAAGTAGAAGGAATGTTAGAGGAATTCATCTAGGTGCTAAGTTTGTTAACTAACTCAATTAATTCGAAATTCTCTCCTTTTATTTTTCAAAAACTCTCTCTCTCTCTCTCTCTCTCTTTGTAATATATTCAAGAATTAAATAAAGAAGAAGCTATTTGTTTACTACTATTTCAGTTTGGTTCCCGGCTAGTCAGGTACATATCTCTTTACTACTTATATTCATTTACTTAAACTTCTACCATAGTCCAGCTGTGACTATGTCCGACTAAAGAATTTTCTTATATCGATGTTGAAGATCTAATTTGGCTAAGAAGTTAACTATGAAAGCTCCAGACTCTATTAAAATATAAAAGAATCTTTTTAATTTCTTGACTTGGTTCTAAAATGGAGGTACAGTCGAGTTCAATACACTTATGTTAACCTTGTCTCTGTGACACCGTCTAGTAAGTTGTGCTTCTCTAGCCCGTATTGTTGAGAAAAGGGCAAATTTCCGCACAATTAGAACTTCTAGACACACAGGTTTAACATAAGGTTATTAAATCTCTGACAGGCCCCATGTTTGGGTAAAAAAGTCCATACA
>NW_025851955.1:0-603 GCF_002878395.1 Capsicum annuum | reverse complement strand
TCTAGAAGTTCTAATTGTGCGGAAATTTGCCCTTTTCTCAACAATACGGGCTAGAGAAGCACAACTAGAACTTCTAGACACACAGGTTTAACATAAGGTTATTAAATCTCTGACAGGCCCCATGTTTGGGTAAAAAAGTCCATACAGTGATAAAACTACTTAAGATTCTTTTCTATTTCGATTGGTGCTTTGGTTCGGTCTTCCGACTTAGGCTTAATCCGATATTATTATATGGTCTGGTAGGCTGAGTGGCATACCCCAGCCTAAGAGATCCTGTAAATGGTATCAGAGCTATATGCAGAATTTCTTTGATCAAAATATGAAGGGTTTGTTCGTCCTCCTTGATATGAAGTGTTTTGATTTCTTCCACCTCGTCCTTTGCCGAGTTGCCATGGAGGATCCATACTGCATTAATAATCAGGAATTTGATCAGCATACCATGACATATATTCAGAGAGATCTTCATAAAGTGTGTCCTTTGTGATAAGGTCCTCAATGACTTTCCGTAGTATGAGCATGTGTAAATCCATATTTAGAGGAACTGCTTTTATAAAGGTGATTAAGAACTTTGCAGAGAAGAAGTGTAGAAAGAACTTCATTATA
>NW_025851954.1:1798-2438 GCF_002878395.1 Capsicum annuum | reverse complement strand
TATTTTAACACTCAGCCAAATTTACAATTATCTTTGACTGATGTAAATATTCTTCACGCTTTAACATTAAATGTTAAAACTCATGGATATGATTATGCCCCTGGATCTGAACTTATAGGATTATCTTACTGCATATATTATCGATTATTATCAACTCTAAATCCTCGATGTAAGTTGATTGATGATAATTCTGATTGTAGTATGCTTATTGAAACTAATTTCATAAAATCTAGAGTTACTACCCGAAGACCTATTCGGTGGGATGAAATAGATTTTCCCCAAACATGGATTTTAAATTCAGTCACTTCCCCAAAATAATTGGCGAACGATGTGACTAATTCAGAGTTAACACAAGTAACTCAAAATCCTGATGGACGAATTTGTCTATAATTTGATAGTAATCCCCCAGTTTATCGAAATTCTTTCTCACTATCACGACGACTTCCTTCTATTCATCATATTTCTCCTATAGAACCTCAGTATGGTCCAGCTAGGAATCGAGCGGCATCTTTGCATACTATTAATTCTGCAGATTCGCATATTACACCCAAAGGTGTAGAAAAGATAAAAATTAATTCAAAAACTAATATAGCTCAAGATTTTGATAATGAAAATCCTACCCCATCTGAAATGGATTTTG
>NW_025851954.1:0-1698 GCF_002878395.1 Capsicum annuum | reverse complement strand
TCTTTCTCAATACCACGAAGACTTCCTTCTATTCATCATATTTCACCCATAGAACCTCAGTATGGTCCAGCTAGGAATCGAGCGGCATCTTTGCATACTATTAATTCTGCAGATTCGCATATTACACCCAAAGGTGTAGAAAAGATAAAAATTAATTCAAAAACTAATATAGCTCAAGATTTTGATAATGAAAATCCTACCCCATCTGAAATGGATTTTGACATCAATTCTGTTTAACCATGATGACCCAACTTATTGATTTTAGTCCTGGTCCTCAGGCAAGAAAATATATTCAGAAAGAATTTTTTTCTGAAAAATGAAAAACCTTTAGAACATGATTTTTTGAAACTTATACACCTGGTGAATTACGAAATATTTCAGAAGAATTCTATGAAATGTGTGTTTTACATAATAAAATTATCTTTTTTGTACCATGGTTCATGTCTGCATATTTACCGTCATATATCAAAATAATCGAAAGATCTTATCAAAATTCTGATGGATCAATTACTCAAGCGTTCTACCCTCCTCAGTCTTCCTTTATATTGCCCAATAATACTGGCATGACTTTTTCTGCTTTTCAAAAGTTTGTCAGTGAGGATGTGGGAAAAATTACTGTTTCTGAAATAAATAACCTTATCGCCCAAAATAATTATTTGAGTCTTTATGTTAAGGTTTTAGGCGAACACATTTCCTCTCTTGATAAAAAACTTGACGAATTAATTGAGTTAGTTAACAAACTTAGCTCCCAGATGAACTCCTTTAACATTCCTTCTACTTCCAACATCACTGATACAGACGGATATATTTTATAAAAACTTTGTATTCAAAGACCTCCTGAAATAGAAGGATTTGAAAAGATTTCGCCTTTAGCCCAATTAGAAAAACTCTTAGATAAAAAATTCTCTCGTTTAAACATTCAACCTCTTAATATTTCTGATGATTTTGTACAAAATCTTGAGTCTGATTTTGCTGAAAATATTGATTCTGATGAAAATCCTGGCGATATAATCTCTTCCAAACTTAATAAGTTAAAAGGTATGATTAAAAAACAACCGGGAAAGAAATACATTGATATTCCCCGTATGTCTACTGCCATTATCCACGCCCAACTCCTCAAGATGTTCTGATAGAGGAAAGGGAATGGAATCAGACAAATACTTCTTATAGTGGAGAAGCCATTTATGAATGGAATATTGACGGATTATCTGACCGACAAATCTCCATTCTTATTCATCGAATGTCCATGTATGCTACTATTGCCACTGCCACTACTTCGCCGGAAAATAGGGCCAATCGTACTAACCAAACAATTTGTAAAATGATTGTTGTGGGATTTACTAGCCAACTTCGAGGCTGGTGGGATAATTTCCTTGATGATACTAAACGCGAGGCTATTTTTAACGCCACCAATGATCAGCCCGGAAAAGATAATCTAGGACGACCTCTTCGGGTCGGACGTTCGGATGCTGTCTATACCCTTATGCTTACGATTATTGAACATTTTGGAGGAAGATTTACCAATCAATATGAAAATATTAGAACTCCTTTTAATGGTTTAAAATATAGACACTTAGGTGAATTTAGATGGTATAAAAACACCTTTCTTAGTAGGGTTATGGATTTACCCGAAAGTAAGTATGACCACTGAAAAGCTAAATTCATTGATGGCCTTCCACCTTTATTTGCTGAACGAGT
>NW_025851953.1:713-2191 GCF_002878395.1 Capsicum annuum | reverse complement strand
AAAAAAAAAACTTATTGGTGAAAACTCTCAGGGGCGCCATAAGACAATGATGAATGAGACAATCAAAATCAGAGAGGGCAATTGAGAAAATCCTAGAAGGAATGACTTTAGTCAGACAAAGTTTATCATGACAGAACAAAGATCAAGAAGGACGATTTGATTTGATTGAAAGGTGCAGCCTAATTCGGGATTAGACAGTTTTGAAGGGTCAAATGTCTACTCCAAATTGTATGTCATGCGTTAATAAAGTCAATATACACCCCCAAATAAACTTTACTGGTAGAAATACTTCCTATTCAAACATAATTCTTTTATTCCTTCTTTTGATTTTCCTTATTTCATTTTTACACGCACTGTTTTTACGAGTAAGTCTCACACCAAATGCAAAATAAAGAAAAACGCGCAAAATTGACCATGGCTCCCAGTGAAATTGAGCAGAGATTGTTGGGCATTCACCACTTTGACAATGACAGAGAGCCAGTTAAGATAAGTGTTACGAGTGAAGCATTTGAAAATGAAGAGCAGAATCGTACTGAAACAAACAGAGATACAACAGAATTTGAAAGACAAAGATTCAAGCTCGCCAACCAATTAGTTGAATCAACTGTATCAAGTTGGAGAAGAGATAAGGAAAACCTCCAAGGCCACAAACCAACCATCAATTTTAAAACTCACAATTTTTTTTTCTCTTTGTTTGAACAGTGGCAAAACAATCTTGTGAAGTTTAGTGAAGAAAGTATAACAAAGTTAAGTTTTCTTGAATTTTCTCTCTTTGCTATACTCCTATAATTCTAAGTTCGTACCAATATAATAATAATAAAACCCCTCATATTCACGACTGGGGCATTTTTTTTTACTTTTTCTAACAAAAAATAAAAAATAAAAAATAAAAAATAAAAAATAAAAAATAAAAAATAAAAAATAAAAAATAAAAAAAATCCTAATCTTTTTCGTCTTCATAGGGCGTCATCCCCTAGTTGACATCTTTTTCGTCTTCATAGGGCGCCATCCCCTAGTTGACATCTTATTTCGTCTTCATAGGGCGCCATCCCCTAGTTAACATCTTACTCCGTCTTCATAGGGCGCCATCCCCTAGGCGACATCTAATTTCGTCTTCATAGGGTGCCATCCCCTATTTGACATCTAATTTCGTCTTCATAGGGAGCTATCCCCTAGTTGACATCTAACCTCGTCTTCATAGGGCGTCTTTCCCTAGTTGACATCTTATTTCGTCTTCATAGGGCGCCATCCCCTAGTTGACATCTTACTCCGTCTTCATAGGGCGTCATCCCCTAGTCGACATCTAATTTCGTCTTCATAGGGTGCCATCCCCTAGTTGACATCTAATTTCGTCTTCATAGGGCGCTATCCCCTAGTTGACATCTAACCTCGTCTTCATAGGGCGTCTTCCCCTAGTTGACATCTTACTTAGTCTTCATAGGGCGCCATCCCCTAGTTGACATCTTTTTCGTCTTCAT
>NW_025851953.1:0-613 GCF_002878395.1 Capsicum annuum | reverse complement strand
TTCATAGGGCGCCATCCCCTAGTTGACATCTTTTTCGTCTTCATAGGGCGCCATCCCCTAGTTGACATCTTACTTCGTCTTCATAGGGCGCCATCCCCTAGTTGACATCTAATTTTGTCTTCATGGGGCGTTATCCCCTAGTTGACATCTAACCTCGTCTTCATAGGGCGCCATCCCCTAGTCGACATCTAATTTCGTCTTCATCGGGTGCCTTCCCCTAGTCGACATCTAATTTCGTCTTCATAGGGCGCTATCCCCTAGTTGACATCTAACCTCGTCTTCATAGGGCGTCTTCCCCTAGTTGGCATCTTATCTAGTCTTCATAGGGCACCATCCCCTAGTCGACATCTTATTTCGTCTTCATAGGGTGTCATCCCCTAGTTGACATCTTATTCGTCTTCATAGGGCGCCACCCCCTAGTTGATATCTCTTTCGTCTTCATAGGGCGTCATCCCCTAGTTGACATCTTACTTCGTCTTTATAGGGAGCCTTCCGCCCAGTGACATCTCATTCGTCTTCATAGGGCGCCATCCCCTAGTTGACGTCTTATTCGTCTTCATAGGGCTCCATCCCCTAGTTGACGTCTTATTCATCTTCATAGGGCGCCATCCCC
>NW_025851952.1:0-1268 GCF_002878395.1 Capsicum annuum | reverse complement strand
GAACTATAGAATAATGTTTAATAATATCATATTTTTCATATGTAAATGTAGCATCCCGTATTTAATTAATATACTATTCCGGTAAATTATCGATGATTACTTTTGGATATAATAAAATTATATAAATTTTTATAGTAATAACATAATTAATCGCTCTTAATTAATTATTATGAGTAATCTAGGTATTAAAAAAATAATTAATATTTAAATTAAAATAAAATAGACTTAAAATACAAAATTAACTCTTAATGTTTTAAATTAAATTTTCATCTTTCGAACGATGGTTTTACTATTTCACTCCTTGTTATAAGTCATTTATGTATTAGGAAAATAAGAATAACAAAATGATATGTCAACATAAAATATTTGATTGACTATCAAAATTATATTAGCGCCACATAAATTGGGACGAAACAGAAGAAGATATAAAGCAATATACATTATTTGGAAATGAAATATAAAGTACTGTAAATAACAATAATTTACAAAATTTTTTTTACCAAATTGACTAATTTCTACTTCAGCTGCTTAAGTCGTGATTTTACTATATCACCCCTAACTAATTATTATGGTCATGTAAGCATTGTGCCACATAAGTTGAGATAGAAAAAATATTATAAATCACCATGATCAAAAATTTAAATTATTTTAAAAATATAATTGGCTGTCGTCGACACAAAATTCTGGGCAAGGAGCATAGCATATATTATTCTAAAATTATATAAAAAGTATTATAAATTACAATTGTTAACAACTTAAAATATCTAAAAAAAATCTTAATATGTTATATATTTCAAAAATAAATTACATGAAAAATACTAGAAATCACAATAATTAACAACTTAAAAAATTTAAAAGATATAAAATATTTGGTCGACTCTTGAAATTATATTAGTGTCACTGAAATTGGAATAGAAAAAAAGTATTATAAATCACAATAATTAAAAACTTCAATTATTTTTCAGATATAATTGATTATCAATGCCATAATAGTTTGGACAAGAAAAGTAACGTATATTAATCTAAAAATAACACAAAAAAAATTATAAATTAAAATAGTTAACAACTTAAATTATCTAAATACCTATTAAAATAACATATGTTGAACTCATGCTAGATTCCGGATGAATCCTAGAAAACATATGCAATCCTTTTATTAAAAAATTTTATTTAAATATATCAAGATTGAAAAGACAAATAAATATCTTAATGTTGGGCCCGTGCTGACACGTGTCATGCTCCTCTAGTATGTACATTAAATGCTCCAT
>NW_025851951.1:0-2451 GCF_002878395.1 Capsicum annuum | reverse complement strand
TACAAAATTCGACATTGTGTACGTTACTCGTACCGCTATGAAAGCGCTTGGCCGATCATTTGGCAGAGAACCCAGTTGACAATGATTATGAGCCTTTGCAAACTTACTTTCCTGATGAAGAGGTAAATTCAATTGAGGAAGAAGTTCAAGATGAAATGTATGCATGAAAATTATATTTTGATGGGGCAATCAATGTCAAAGGAGTAGGAATTGGGGCAGTTCTTGTCTCACCGATCGGGCATCATCATCCCGCTACAGCACGACTCCGTTTCTTTTGTACTAATAACACAGCAGAATATGAAGCTTGCATCATGGGGTTAAATATGGCAATAAATCTAGATGTGCACAAGCTAATGGTGTTGGGAGATTCCGAATTACTCATTCGACAAATTCAAGGTGAATGTGAAACGAAAGATATCAAGCTCATTCCATACAAACAGTTCGTAGAGGACCTTAGCAAAAGGTTCAAGTCTATCAAGTTTAGATATATTCCCAGATCCCATAATGAGCTGGCTGATGCCCTGGCTACCCTAGCTTCCATGCTCCCGTACCCAGGAAATACGTATTTCGACCCATTAGAGATACAGATACGAGATCAACATGGTTATTGCAATATAATTGATGCAGAACCAGATAATGAACCTTGGTACTATGATATCAAACGCTTCCTAAAGTCAAAAGAATATCCAATATACGCCAAAGTAGATCAAAAAAGAACCATTAGGAGACTTGCTAATGGTTTCTTCTTAAGTGGGGAGATCCTGTACAAACGAACCCCAGACTGGAACTTGTTGAGATGTGTTAATATTCAGGAAGCTAAAAGAATCATGAATGAGGTACATTCGGGGGTATGCGGTTCTCATATGAATGGCTATGTTTTAGCGAAGAAGATCATACGGGCAGGATATTATTGGTTAACTATGGAGCGAGATTGCTTTCGCTTTGTTCGCAAGTGTCATTAGGGTGAAATTCATGGTGATTTGATTCACTCGCCATCTTCAGAGCTACATCCTATGTCTGCTCCTTGGCCATTCGTTGCTTGGGGCATGGATGTAATCGGTCCAATAGAACCAAAAGCTTCTAATGGGCATCAATTCATACTGGTCGCTATTGACTATTTCACCAAATGGGTAGAAGCTGCTACTTTCAAATCAGTCATGAAGAAAATAGTAGTGGATTTTGTTCATTCGAACATCATATGTCGTTTTGGTATACCAAAGTCCATTGTCACAGATAACGCAACCAATCTCAATAGTCATCTAATGAAGGAGGTTTGTGAGCAATTCAAGATCGTGCATCATCATTCTACCCCTTACCGTCCTAAAGCAAATGAAGCCGTTGAAGCAGAAAACAAGAATATTAAAAAGATTCTTAGGAAAATGGTCCAAGGATCTCGACAGTGGCATGAGAAATTACCGTTTGCTCTTTTAGGATATCGTACAACTATCCGTACATCGACTGGTGCAACTCCTTATTTACTAGTCTATGGGACTGAAGCTATAATACCCGCAGAAGTCGAAATTCCCTCGCTTAGAAAATCATCAGTGAAGCCGAAATTGACGATACTGAATGGGTCAAGTCTAGACTAGAACAATTATTGTTAATAGATGAAAAAAAGTTGATGGCAGTTTGCTTTGGTCAATTATACCAGAAAAGAATGGCACGAGCTTACAATAAGAAGGTATGTCCTAGAAAATTCGAGGCCGGCCAACTTGTGGTAAAATGTATCCTTCCACACCAGGAAGAGGCTAAAGGAAAGTTTGCTCCAAACTGGCAAGGTCCATACATAGTTAGACAAGTATTATCAAATGGAGCTTTGCAACTTGCGGATCTGGACGGAAAAATGACAGAAAAAGTTATCAATGCCGATTCAGTCAAAAGATATTATATTTGACACAATTGTGCTTAACATTCTCAAGTTGAGATGACGAAAGGCCATCATTATACTAAATGTCATTAATCCCTCGTCAGCCCTTCGAGCCTTATTTACCTTTCCTTGCTTACCCTCTTTGGAGTCAAAAAAAAATGCGGTACCATTGAACTACGTTCGACCTGATTCCTAAATGGATACGTAGGCAGCCCTATCTTGGGGTTCGGTCCGAAAAGAAAAAAAAAATCTCGGTAATTAAAAAAAAATGAGATATATATCCTATTGTCACTTTATATGGCTCTCAAGTTGTAACCTATCCTAAAAATTCTTTTTCCTTTGTCCATTAAAGACCTTCCGATCAATTGTTGAGAATTTCAAGCTTTGTGTGTTGTATATATAGATATCCGACCAAAAAAAAAACTTATTGGTGAAAACCCTCAGGGGCGCCATAAGACAATGATGAACGAGACAATCGAAATTAGAGAGGTCAATTAAGAAAATCCTAGAAGGAATGACTTTAGTCAAACAAGGTCTATCATGACAGGACAAAGATCAAGAAGGATGATTTGATTTGGTTGAAA
>NW_025851950.1:1801-2427 GCF_002878395.1 Capsicum annuum | reverse complement strand
TTGATGAGGATGATGCATCACCATGAATTTTTGAATTGATCAAAGTTTTATTCCCTTATTGTAAAACAGGAAAATTAGAACTTGCAGAGCTATATGCAGAATTTTGTCGATCAAAATATGAAGGGTTTGTTCTTCCACCTCGATATGAAGAATTTTGATTTCTTCCACCTCATCTTCTACCTTTGGCGATTTGCCAAGGGAGATCCATACTGCATTATTTCAGAAATTGGATCAGGAATTGGATCAGCATACCATGACATATATTCAATGAGATCTTCATAAAGTGTGTCATTTGTAATAAGATCGTCAATAACTTTCCGTAATATGAGCATGTGTAAATCCATATTCAGGGGAACTGCCTTTATAAAGGTGAGTAAGAACTTTGTAGAGAAGAAGTGTAGAAATAACTTCATTAGATCTGTAAGCATTAATCACTTAAATCAATATCAAACCAATAGATTTCGTCATCAATGAATTCGTTGTGGTGAAAGAAAATTTCTTCTTCTATTAAGCGATGAATTAAAATTTCTAAGATAAGAAAATGAATATCTTCATTCAAAGGAATGCATTTGATAATAGTTATTATAATTTTTTCAGAGAGGAAATATGTGTAAAAACTCATATCA
>NW_025851950.1:0-1701 GCF_002878395.1 Capsicum annuum | reverse complement strand
CGTAATATGAGCATGTGTAAATCCATATTCAGGGGAACTGCCTTTATAAAGGTGAGTAAGAACTTTGCAGAGAAGAAGTGTAGAAATAACTTCATTAGATCTGTAAGCATTAATCACTTAAATCAATATCAAACCAATAGATTTCGTCATCAATGAATTCGTTGTGGTGAAAGAAAATTTCTTCTTCTATTAAGCGATGAATTAAAGTTTCTAAGATAAGAAAATGAATATCTTCATTCAAAGGAATGCATTTGATAATAGTTATTATAATTTTTTCAGAGAGGAAATATGTGTAAAAACTCATATCAAATATTCTCTAGATAAAAAATCAGGCAGAGAATTTTCACTACCTCGTTTATACTGTATTTCATAATCAAACGGGGCTAATTGAGCTTGCCACCTCGCAAATATCAATTTAGAAGCATCATTTTTGAAGTCTTTATTAAACATAAATTTGACGGATTGAGCATCAGTACGAATTATAAATTTTTGGTTATATAAATTGTCTTGGAATTTTAAAACACATTTTACAATAGTTAGTATTTCATGGGCTACCGTGGCGTATTTTTTCTGACTTTTCGTCCATTTACCAGAATAAAATCGAATCAAACATTCGGTCTTTGTATGGGGATTAACTTGTTTAAGTATTCCGCCATAGCCGATATTTGAAGCGTCAGTTTCAATAATTTTTAACCAGTTAGGGTTTGCAAGCGAAGTACAAGGAAGGGTTTGAACTCTATTTTTAATTAATTTTACTAAATCAGTGTGTTCTTGAGTCCAAGGAGTTTTGTGATCCTTTTTTAGTCTATCATATAAAGGAGCTAAATCTCTAGACAAATTTTTTTAAAAAGAGGAAATATAGTTAAGACTACCAAGGAACCTTTGAAGCTGTTTTTTATCAGTAATAACATCAGGGAATTTTTTAGCAAATTCTAGAACTCGTTGTATAGGTTCAATAGAACCTTGAGAAATATTATGTCCTAAAAATCGAATGTTTGTCTGAAATAAACTTATCTTAGGTTTAGATATTACTAAACCGTTTTGAATAATTATTTGTTTAAATGTATGTAAATGTTTAAAATGAGATTCGAGGGTTTTTGAAAATACTAAAATATCATCAATATAGACAATGATAAAGTCCATATAGGGATTAAAAATATCATTCATAATCTTTTGAAATTCGGAAGGAGCATTCTTTAGACCAAATGGCATGACATTCCATTCGTATTGTCCAAAAGGAACATTAAAAGTAGTTCTATAAGTATGATTTTTATTAATTTGAATTTGCCAATATCCAGATTTTAAATCAAATTTAGAAAATATATTAGCATCATATAATCTAGAAAGTAAGTCCCTTTTATTCGGTATAGGGTATCGAATCCATTTTAAAACTTTATTCAGAGGTTTATAGTTTATAACTAGTCGAGGTATTCCTTGTTCCTTTTCAGCAGCATTATTGACATAAAAAGCGGTACAAGACCAAGGAGATTTTAAGGGTTTTATAAGACCCTTTTGTAGAAGATTATCAATTTCTGTCTTACAGAACTCTACTAATTCTGTATTCATTTGGCAGGGTCGAGATTTTGTAGGAATCTTTTCTTCACTGAAGTCATCTTCATAAAGAAGAGAAACAATATGCTTTTTTCGATTCCAAAAAGCATTTGGATGATCCGCGCAAATATCCAGAATCAATTGATTAGA
>NW_025851949.1:2642-3506 GCF_002878395.1 Capsicum annuum | reverse complement strand
TTCTTAGTTTGTTTGTAATCACCTTTGTAATAATGTTGTTTGCTAGTGTGTAACTGCCTAGAATCCTTTCTCTTTAGCACGAACTACGTTTGGCCTGAATTCCCAAGAAAGGGATACGTAGGCGGCCTATGTCGGCTTTGATCAACCCCTTAGGAAAATTTAAACTTCCCCCCTATGTATGAACTATGTGATGACATGAATTCCCAATAAAAAGGGTACGTAGGCAGCCTGTGTCGGCTTCGTTCAACCCATTAATTTCTTTTCTATAATCCTAGTGTAGCCTTAACTACGTTTGACCTGATTCCTACTTCAAAGGGATATGTGGGCGCCCCAACGACTCAGCCATATAACCCGAGGAAATGAAAACTGGGGCAGAATAAAGATCAGCAAAGACTTCAGATCTACTCAAATTGGTATTATCTCAAACAAGTTTAAACTGGGGCAGAGATTTTGAGGAAGACCTCAAAATTTCCACCAAATGCCAGGACATATTCTAAATTCCCCAGCACCAGAAGTTAAAGCTTTGGAAACCACCAACTGTAACAAAGTCTGGGTAGACTCAATTTTTGGCTATGATAGAACTACTTGAAGAAAACCTCTAACAATAATCATGAGTTTTGGGAACCATCCATCAGATATAGTCAGAACCGCGAGGAAGACGTTCATTGAGCTAGTACATAACATGACTGGCAGAAATTTTCTAAAATTTTACAGAAGTTTTCAAAATTTAAGACTATTTTCAAAAATCATACGACTCACTTACTTAGTACTTGCCTAGACATCATTTGGGATAGAGTGTCAGGGTGGAAGTCTCAAAATGGTGGAATGCCTAAGAGATGGCAAGGAGCAAATCAAGGATCGAAG
>NW_025851949.1:0-2542 GCF_002878395.1 Capsicum annuum | reverse complement strand
CAGATATAGTCAGAACCGCGAGGAAGACGTTCATTGAGCTAGTACATAACATGACTGGCAGAAATTTTCTAAAATTTTACAGAAGTTTTCAAAATTTAAGACTATTTTCAAAAATCATACGACTCACTTACTTAGTACTTGCCTAGACATCATTTGGGATAGAGTGTCAGGGTGGAAGTCTCAATATGGTGGGATGCCCAAGAGATGGCAAGGAGTAAATCAAGGATCGAAGAAGGTCAACATGGAGTAATTTTATTCAACTAATTATTTTTCTGTGGATGCAGGGATCAATACATAAAATGTGAGTCTCTTTCAAAAATCCCCGAGCAAACTGGGAGCCACAACAGATAATTAATGCCCAAGAACGGTATTTTAGGGCAGCCCCAAAAATAGTTTTAATGCCCATTTATTGAGGACCTTTTGATTTTTCCATCTCATTTCTTGAGATCGTAGGTGACAAACAAAAGTACTTTGTCTTCTTTACACGTATCGTATTTAGAAGTTTCCTAAAAATAGTCGCTAGTAAAAGCGACTTTGTGTCTACTAATCGTCTACCTTGAGTACAGGTACATGTAGAAAGAAGGACATTGACAAATGAAGCCAGGTAAAATTATTTTATCATTGCCACAATAGCCATTGCATAGCATTGCTGCAAAGGCCATCACATATCATTGCTGCAGAGGCTATTACATATTTGTTGATGCGCTAGACACAACGCTGGTGTCGAGGATATCATCAGCATTCAATATCTGTTGACGCGCTAAACACAACGCTAGCATTGAGGATATCATCAGCATTCAATATCTGTTGATGTGCTAGATACAACGCTGGCTTCGAGGATATCATTATCATTTAATATCTGATGACATGCTAGACACAACGCTGGCATAGAAGATATCATCAGTATTCAATATCTGTCGACACGCTAGACACAATGCTAGCGTAGAGGGTATCATCAACATCCAATATATCTGTCAACACGCTAGACATAATGCTGGCGTAGAGGGTATCATCAACATCCAATATATCTGTCAACACGCTAGACATAATGCTGGCGTCGAGGATATCATCAGCATTCAATATCTATTGACGCGCTAGACACAAAGCTGACGTCGAGGATATTATTAATATTTAATATATCTGTCGACACACTAGACACAATGCTGGCGTCGAGGATATCATCAACATTCAATATATCTGTTGATATGCAAGACACAACGCTGGCATCGAGGATATCATCGTCTTTTCATGAATCAGCATCTGAATACATTAAGAGCACACGATTTGGAGGGATGCCTTCAGGTCACTATCTAAGGATGAATGATACATAAGATTTCCTAGCAATTGATAATTTGAAGGTTATCTATAAGTCATATTATTTAAAATAGGATAGTGTGCAAGATCACCTATGAGTTGATATCCTGTTGGTCATCCGTAAGCCACAATAACATCCTAACCGGATAGTGTGCAAGATCGCCCAAAAGTTGATAGTTCAAAGGTTATCCGTAAGTCACAACTAAATCCTTACCGGAGGATATGCAAGATTGTCAAATTGATATGTCCAAGGGTTCTCTATAAGCCACGTCATATCCAAGATCGATTATGTGCAGGATTACTCAAAGACGATCAATTTGAGGGATTATATATAAGTCGTATTGTATCCAAGGTCGGATGATATGCAGGAACGCCTGAAAGCTAGCAATTGGAGGGATATCTTTAAGTCATCTCTTATCCAAAGTCGGATGATGTGCAGGATTACCTAAAAGCTAGAATTTCAAAGGATATCTGTAAGTCGCCTCGTATCCAACATCAAATAATGCGCAAGATCATCTAAAGATTGGCAATTTAGGAAAAATTTATAAATCGATCATCGGCTACAACCAGAGAGGTTATCATGCCACATACAACAAGTGATATAGGTACAATAAAGGATGACTTCACTTTTCAGGCCACAACTTACGTGGAGATATGGTAAAAGACTACATACCTCTTTCGTGAATTATGTTTAGTACTAACACTTTTTGCTTGAAGCATTGTTGAGAGCATCCGAGAGGATGAAAATATCAAATAAAAACCACAGGTGCGGACGAATTCAGGTAGGACGCAACACAACGTGAAACTCTTTCTTAGCAGCAAAATGGGACATAGTCTAAAGAGGGACGTCAAACTCTTTGGACGCGAGCTAAAGGATGATCACCACCACCATCCAACCACATCCCTGTTAAAAGGCATGTGGGTATTTCAGGATATTCTGGTTTTAGCTTCACCTTTGGGATTTTTTTAAACTCATGCCGAGGGTAACTTTCTCTTTTTTTCAAATTTGGGTGGCAACACACTTAGAGTTTTGGAAATTATGTCCAGGTAAATTCTTGAATATGGATGTGAAGGATTCCACATTCATGGTTAAGAGGTTACAAGCCTCTTTTCTACAACTCGATCAACTTGTCACTCATTCCGAGCTAAAGATGGTCAAAAATAAAAGACTATCTTTTCTACCGATTGAGTCAAACTACAAGCAGTCTGATTCCCTGAAATCTTGGGG
>NW_025851948.1:0-2305 GCF_002878395.1 Capsicum annuum | reverse complement strand
AAAATAATAATTTGTCAAAAGAATTGACGAAAATGTTTTTGAATTTTTCAGTTTTAACATCCCTATACAAAGTGAAATCTATGATTACCAAAGAAAATCTTTTTATGTTTTCAGTTTTAAATTTCATATGAAAATGGAACTTGAACCTATTAAAGAAAAATGTTTTTGTAGTTTTCTTTTAAAGATGTATATGAAACACCTACTCTAAATGAAGAGTGAAGAAAATCTTTTTGAATTTTTGAAATAAGATCAACCAAAAATGAAACCTACGACTATTGAGAAAAATATTTTTTTTTTGTATTTTTCTTTTCAATACATATATGAAACAGATACTCTAAACGAAGAGCGAAAAAAATATTTTTTAATTTTTTCTTTTTAAGTAAGATCCTGGAACCAACAATAGGCTGCCTACATATCTCACATCCCGAAAGAGGAGAATCAGGAATGCGTAGTTCGTCCAGATTGGACAATTAATTATTAAATAACGAGCTAGACCCTGACTTAAGATACACGACCAAAGACAGACGATGAACCATGTTAATAAAATCTTTTGAGTTTTCATTTTGATACTTCACAGAAAAATGACATCAACAACTATGAAAGAAAAATCTTTTTGATATTTTCATTATACGAAATGTAAAAAATTTTTAACATCTTTTTTTTTTTTTGCATTCTTCTTTTATAAACACATCCTATGAATGAAAAAAAAAATCTTTTTGAAGTTTTCGAATTGTGAATGCATGCTAAACGAGACAAAGGAAAATCTTTTTGATGTTTTTGAGAAAATGAGTGTGAAAGGTTAAAAAATGTCCTTTTGAATTTTGGAATTGTAAAAAATAAAAGCCATAAAAAACTCTAAAAACTACGAAACTCTTTTTGATTCATTCTTTTCGACTCACTTTTTCTAAATTTTTTTTCTTCTTTTTTTTTCTTTTTCATTTTTTTGTCTACGCACTTTGCTTCTAACTCATGTTTTTGCCCAAACCAGTCAGTAAAATAACCTCGTTAACCTCAAAGATGCAACATTTAGCATGTAGGGATGCCTTAGAGGTGAGTCTCCTGCAATGGGCCAAGTGGGCCCTGCTAGGTTATCAATATGATGCACATAAGCATGACCTAAAGGCTGGCCTACGTTGGGGTTCACTAACAAGGCTGTTCGGGGGAGCATATGGTCGATAGTGGCTGCTTAGCATTCCACCTACTCCATATATCCAACGGCTACCCCCCTAAAATAAAGGTGACTCAACTAGAGTTTGTGCGCACGACGTGCGCTCCGAGACTTGTTGCGGAAAGAATGATCCGAGTTATGCACACGATGTCAGATAGAAAAGTGGTAACACATAGGATAAATACTGTAAACAAAGAGCACGAAAATTAACAAAAGTGAAAACACAAACAAAATCACAAGCAATGCTAATACACTCGTAATGCCAAACAAAGCCGATACGACTCCAAAAAAAAACCTCGAATTCTGAAACTGTCCCCAGCAGAGTCGCCAGAGCTGTCACACCCCTTTTTTACACCCAAAAGATTCGATTTTACAGTTCGAAAGGGTTTTTATTTTCAAAGTGACAAAAAATGAAAATTTGTTTCGAAAAGGATTATTTATATTCAAAACTCAGAGTCACCACTTGGCATAATCCGGTGTGCCAAGTCACCTTTGGAAAACCCTTTACAAATGATTTTGACTCTGTAAAACTGATCCGCGATCAGCGATTCTAACTAAGGAATTCTGTTGACCGAGGGGAAGGTGTTAGGCACCCCTCGGTGCCGTGGTTCGACCACGGTCGCTTGGTCGAGAGTATCGGCTAATTAGACACCACAAATATATAAACCACACAAAGAACATAAATAAACATCAAACAACAATCCAAAAACTAAAATAATAATGTCCAGTCCAATTATTACAACCCAAAATGAAAAAAAAAAGGTATTGAAAAATAAACCTACGCTAACCTACACTAATCCAAAACTACGATCTAATGCCTTACCCGATGCTTTTGGCCTTCATCACAGACGTCCTCCGAATACATAATAGGTCGAGGCATTCCCCGGTGAATCAATACAAATCCCTCGGGGCATTCTCGGCCCAATGAATACAATAGATCCCAATGCATAAATTGAAACCACTCCACAAACATTTCATCATTTTAACAATCACAGATCCTAAACTTTGCCTACCCAACCTACTTTTGCCTATCCATTGTCGGCCTAAACATGATGCTATCGGATTTATAACTTGATATTTATTCCGAACGAAACATAACAACAATAAACTCAAAGGTAATCCAAATTCATCTTATCA